>NW_028261389.1:57579118-57679118 GCF_051295495.1 Thamnophis sirtalis | reverse complement strand
TATTGTCTGTTCTTACTTGTATTTTTTGAATTTCTTGCATAATCATCTGCAATGTCATTTCCTTTTCTTTTTCCTGTTGCAACATCATCTGTATTGATCTTTTCCTTCAGATAGTAAACACTTCCACTTTAAAGAATCCAAGGCTCTTTCCCAAACAAAGTTAACAGTTCTTTTTCCAAGTTCACTGCAATTTTTCAACTCCAAGCTTTTCACTTCAGTACAGCTACTGATAGTACCCAGAGGAGCACCTGTATAAACAATCCGTGCTCATCTCACCATCATTTTCAATAAACAAGCTCAGAGACCTTATCAAATGCTCAAAGAAAAGAAAAAACAATATTTCCAAGCCTCCAAGCCTCTAAGTGGCAGTGTTACTTCTTTTTATCTACTTTCACTTCCCTCTTTATATTCCAGGAAAGAAAGAAAAAAAATTAAGAAAAAAATACTATGGGGCATTGAAAAAGGAAAGAAAGTCTTAAAAAAAAATCCAGTTTAAAAAAATAAAAAGCATTTATAGAAATTCCAGCAGTAAAAGGATTCAAGAAAAATAACACACTAAGTTTGACTCAGGTTTAATCTTGCCTCTTGACCTCTTCTGTCTTCAATTTTAACTTTACTTTAATATTTTAGGGTGTTCTCTTATCTAATAATAAAAATTATTTCTCCAATTCGACACACTTTCCCTCCAGCTTGCCTTCCATTTTTGGAGCTGTCCCAACTTTGAGCAGCTTCAAAGGCTGCTTCCCTGTTGTCGGAAAAAGGACTTCTCCTGGATCTACCAGGGACTTTGCGATGTCCCTGGAATCAACAAAATGTGCCTGTCTCTATCACTGTCTCTATGGGACAGTTTAGGTCCAAAAGGACTATCCATCAACAGAGATATCGATGGTGATCTTGGAGCTTGAAGATCGCAGTCGTACCATTTTGATGTCAGCTCTACCTCCTAATCTTAGAAAAGGTTAATTTTCTAAAATTTGAACTCAGGATTCGATTCGATTTTCAATTTTATTGTATTTCTATGCCGCCCTATTCCCAGAGGGACTCAGGGCGGCTCACAAACCAAGTTGGGGGGGGGGGGACACAAAGAAAGACAACAGACAACACAACACCACAATTTTAAAAACAATCAACAGCCACACCATTCAAGCGGGGACAGGAACTCATCAGCCCCAGGCCTGTCGGAACAGCCAGGTTTTTAAGGCTTTGCGGAAAGCCTGGAGGGTGGTGAGGGTCCAAATCTCCATGGGGAGCTCGTTCCATAGGGCCGGAGCAGCCACAGAGAAGGCCCTCCTCCGGGTGGTAGCCAATCGGCATTGGCCAGTGGATGGAATTCGGAGGAGGCCTAATCTGTGGGATCTAATCGGTCTGTTGGAGGTAATTGGCAGCAGGCGGTCTCTCAAGTACCCAGGTCCAATACCATGAAGGGCTTTATAAGTGACGACTAGCACCTTGAAGCGTATCCGAAGACCAATAGGGAGCCAGTGCAGCTCGCGGAGGATAGGTGTAACGTGGGTGTACCGAGGTGCACCCACGATTGCTCGCGTGGCTGCATTCTGGACAAGCTGAAGTCTCCGAATGCTCTTCAAGGGCTGCCCCATGTAGAGCACATTGCAGTAGTCCAGTCTTGAGGTCACAAGGGCACGAGTGACTGTTGCGAGGGCCTCCTGGTTCAGGTAGGGACGCAATTGATGCACCAGGCGAACCTGGGCAAATGCCTCCCTGGTCACAGCCGATAAGTGGTGTTCAAAAGTCAGCTGTGAATCCAGGAGGACTCCCAAATTGTGAACCCTGTCTGAGGGGCGTACTGTTTGACCCCCCAGCCTGAGAGATGGAAAACCTGGCCAATTAGTAGGAGGGAAACACACCAGCCACTCGGTCTTATCCGGATTGAGTGCAAGCTTGTTAACCCCCATCCAGACTCTGACAGCCTCGAGGCACTGACACATCACGTCAACCACTTCACTGAGGTGGCACGGGGTGGACAGATACAACTGTGTATCGTCCGCATACTGATGATATTTTATCCCGTGCCGTCGAATGATCTCACCCAGCGGCTTCATGTAGATGTTAAACAGGAGGGGGGACAGGACCCAACCCTGCGGCACCCCATAATTCAGGGGCCTATGGCTCGATCTCTGCCCTCCAACCAACACCGACTGCGACCTGTCCGAGAGGTAAGAGGAGAACCACCAAAAAATGGTGCCTCGCACCCCCACCTCCCGCAGTCGTCACAGAAGGATACCATGGTCGATGGTATCGAAGGCCACTGAGAGGTCAAGGAGCATTAGGACGGAGGCATGACCCCCGTCCCTGGCTCTCCAGAGATCATCGGTCAGTGTGACCAAAGCAGTTTCCATGCTGTAGCCAGGCCTGAATCCCAACTGAAAGGAATCTAGATAATCGGTTTCATCCAAGGACCGCCAGAGCTGAGAGGCCACCACTTTCTCAACAACCTTCCCCACAAAGGGGAGGTTGGAGACTGGACAATAGTTATTTAAGATGGCTGGATCCAAAGGTGGCTTCTTCAGGAGGGGTCTCACCACCGCCGCCTTTAAAGTGGGGGGAAAGAACCCCTCCCGAAGGGAGGCGATAGCTACTGCCTGGATCCAGCCCCGTGTCACCTCCCTGCTGTTTGCAACCAGCCAGGAGGGGCACGGGTCCAGCACACATGTGGAGGCACTCACAGATTCTCCCCTGGTGCCTCGGCTGGCTCTGCACAACTGGAGTCCAGGTCCGCCCAAAGCCGAGCAACTTTATCCGCAAGGAATTGGACGTATTCCTCAGCTCTACCTCGCAAAGGATCACTCGTATCCCTCCTATTCAGGAGGGAACAGGTTATCCTAAACAAGGCGGCTGGGCGCGACTCAGTGGATACTATCAGAGTGGCAATATGAGTTCTTTTTGACATCCTAATTGCCTGAAGGTAAACTCTGATGCAGGATTTTAATAGTGCTCGGTCTGATTCGGACTTACTGGATCTCCAGCGGTGCTCTAGGCATCTCTTTTGGCGCTTCATCTCCCGGAGTTCCTCAGTAAACCAAGGAGCCCTCCTGGATCCACTGCCTCAAATCGGCCGTAAAGGCACAATCCAGTTGAGAACCTCTGACGCTGCTGAGTTCCAGGCAGCAACCAGGGTCTCCGCCGGACTGCAGGCGAGGGTATCAGGAACAACACCAAGCGCCGTCTGAAAGCCCAAAGGGTCCATAAGGTGCCTGCTGTGGAACCACCTAATCGGTTCCTCCTCCCTACAGTGGGGGTTTGGCCTCCGAAAGTCAAGCCTCAATAGGTAGTGGTCCGACCATGACAGGGGTAAGATCTTACTACCCCTCAAACCAAGATCACAACTCCACTGCTCAGAGAGGAATAGGATCAGACTTGTTTATTGCAATCCCACAGCTGAATCAAAAGAAGAGACAGATATCTCTCCCAAGCACACATATGATTCTTCCAGTTATAGTGCAGCAGAGTTAGATTTCTTTCCCTGTTTGTTTGTTTAGCATATGGGAAAAGTTGGACTTAACGGCCTATCTGACTTCTTAAGGACATCTGCAGGGCAGGCAAGAAATTATAAATACAATGGTCATTTCTGGCCAAATTTCCTAACGTACATTAATAAAAGGATAATGATTGCCTTCTTAATATTTTTGACTCATCCCTGTCATATCCCTCTGTTTCTTCTTTTAGAAATCATTAAACTTGAAAAACTTGTTTGAGAATCAAGTGGCCTCCATTCCAAATAAATAAAGGCACTTTGGATACTGAGTTATACTGATTTAATTTTAAAACCCCAACAAGTTACATACACACACACACACAAAATTAGAGAAATACTTAAAATGCTGTACCTTTAATCTACAGCAGTTTCTTTACTTTTTCCTCTTAGTTTCAAAATAGAAAGTAACTTTGTTTTGATTGCAGTTTTTCAAGCACTCACTGTTCCTTAGAAGAATTTATATTTAATGCAAGCAGAAATTCAACTGAAAACATATTTCTAGAAGTGTTGAGAAAAGGGAAAGTCAGAAATTAATATGAAAGAAAATGACTTCTAGCATTTCAGTTTATCAAAAATACTGCAAGTACAGCAAAAAATATCTTGGCTCATTTCTAGGCACACATTATTCTAAATGTGGCATAATAGAAGCAAACAAACAACTGACTTCAGGCAGTGAAGACTTAGAGCAATGCAAGGGAAAACAAAATATCAAAATGAATATAGTACTATGAGCCCAGTTAATGGTAATAGGCCTAATGTTTCATGGCAGTGACACTCTCTGATGGTTCCTATTTTTCTTTCATTTTGTAATAATGCAAGCATGTTTGTGACTAGAGGACTGTGGAGAAAATTCTCTACCTATTGTTAATAAATTTTGTTTCCAAAGGTGTCCTTTCACGGGTACAAGATCCATTATAATACAAATACCTATATGAAGTGTATCTTTGAAAATGGCAATAAAAGCTTAAAGGGGAGAAAATGGCAAAGGAAACATATGAACATTTGTCATTTGTGCAAATATAACATAGGTATAATTTGTAAGGAGAAAGCTGGTTTTGATATCAAGTAAATTTTGGAGGTCTAGAGTAATGTATTCACATATTATAAAACAGGGGTGTCAAACTCGATTTCATTGAGGGCCGCATCAGGATTGTGTTTGACCTTTGGGGGCTGGAGTGGGCGTGGTTGGTGTGGGCGTGACCAGCTTGACATCACTCCTGTCTGGGGTGCCTGAAGTGGCCCAAGTGCTCTGACAGCGAAAATAGGCTCTCAACTCCGTTTTAAGCTGACATGGCCTCCTGCAACCCTCTGCCAGAAAAAAAACGGAGCTCTGTTTTCATTGGCAAAGGGTTGCAGGAGGCCATGGCAGCTGAAAATTGGGAGCTTGGGAGCCCATTTTCTCTAGCAGAAGCACCACAGTCCAGTCCTTCACTGTTTCTAGGGCGACCCCATGAGCTAAATATAAGTACCCTGAGTGCCAGGCCATGAGTTTGACACCCCATATTGCCTTTACAATATGAAAAGCAGCTTGAAGGTTTATCTTTTTAATGCTTTCGTTATTGGTTCAGGGCTGTCTGAACTGATGTCTCCTGTATGGAGGAATATTTTGAGGTTTGTCCATGTATTATCACTGCAGAGGCGGTTGAACCATGTCTAAAAGTTCACCAGACAGATGGAACATAGAAGATGATAACTGCCTTGAAGTCCTGCCATAGAGTGGATGCTGAGAAGAAGACGTCACAGTATAACTGAATGGTGGACATAACAAACTGGCTTTACTAGGGTGATTTAATTAAGCAGATCATTTGCATAGAGTTTTGCACAGCGTTATGAAAGTAACAGCAGATTAGTTGGTCAATTATTGCAGAGTATTCTCCCAGGCAACCATCAAATATTATCAAAGAGTTACAGAGAAGTAATTCTTTCCTGTTATATCTTTCTTGGTTTTATTTATTTATTTACATACATATCAGAGGTGGTCTTCAGCAGGTTCTGACCAGTTCTGGAGAATCGGTAGCGGAAATTTTGAGTAGTTCGGCGAACTGGTAAATACCACCTCTGACTGGCCCCACCCCCATCTATTCTCTGTCTCCCGAGTCCCAGCTGATTGGGAGGAAATGAGGATTTTGCAGTAACCTTCCCCTGGAGTGGGATGGAAATGGAAATTTTACAGTATCTTTTCCCTGCCACACCCATCCAACCACACTCACCAAGTCACACCATAGAACCTTTAGTAATTTTTTTTTGAATCCCACCACTGATACACACGGAGAGAAATGTGCGCACGCGCGCACACACACACACACACACACACACAAAGGTAAATACTCATTAAGGCTGGCATGGGAAACAAGTGATGTGAAGAAACTGGCAACATTAAATGTTGTAGTAGAGTTAATGTGTGCAAGCAGTAGGGAGTTATCAAATTTTTATGTTTCCTGTATTCAATTAAAGTTCTATCCCCCTTTTTATAGGTTTTCTTTAATGGATTTTTGTTTTTATATATGTTGTTTGGCTTTTTTAACCTTATGTAATTTATATATTCTACCTTTTTTAAATTATTGCTCGCACCCGCCTTACGATGGTTTATCACCATAAATAAAGTTTTGATTGATGGCAGCTCAGATCTGTAACTCTAGCACTGATACAACTTGCTTTACACTTGCTTAAATTGATGATTAAAGTTGGGAGAGGGACTCCATCTAAGAAGTTTGCTTTATAGATAGTCCTTGACTTAGGATCAATCACTTTGGCTGTTCAGAGTTATGATGGATGCAAAAGCTACTTATAATCCAGACTCAAAGTTATGGCCACTGCAGGGCCCCCACATTCATTATCACAGCTGACCACAGGGATTCTGTACCCCCCCTTATCTTCACACTAGGTGGACCATTTCTATCCCTCTATGGCTGACTTCCTGATCTCACCCCACCAGTCCCCTTACATTCCTTATCCTAACTTTTGAAAAGCTCCCTCATCTGCTTTAAATTCAGCTGAGATAGTAAAGCCAAAGTGCCTGCAACAACAGAGGTCAATACTCAAGCTGAAGACAGGAAGGGAGACAGGGAAAATGCAAGTTAAACAAACAGCCTTTTTGGTTGTTGTATTATTATAAAACCTTGAATTTATTCCCCTTTTGTTGAATTTAATAACTGGAAAGATAAAATAGCTGGCACTGAATGTCAATTTGCATCACTACTGGGAGCCTTGCCATAAAGCATTTCCAGTGATTTGTTGTTGTTCTGTCTTGGAGCTCAAAGACACCCTTAATAATCATAAAATCATTTCTCAGTAAGACACATAACAAGCTCTAAAAATCTTGCTTCTCTAGCATTCAGGGAATGTATGATGGCAGTAAAGTATGCAAAAAATTATGTATTTGTATCTGCTTCACAAAAGCCAAATTTGAATACCAACCATATCTCTGTTGCAGTGTAAGACAAAGCCATTTAAAAAGGGGATGAAAAAAGTAGAAAAAGCTCAGCTGTAGTGTTTTCAGAATGCTATGTATTCACACAACCCTGATCCTAATTAAATTAATTAGTGGTGACCACTGTTCCCTCTAAGGTGGCAAGAAAACACCGCGCAGCAGTTTCTAACTGCCGCGCAGTGATTTCTGTCACAGGCTCTGGAAGCTGAGGGCATCAGAAAATCTAGGGTTAGCACGGGCGCGGGGACGGCGGCAGGAGCTTACATGGCACAGCCGGTCTCCTAGGACCTCCTAGGTGCCGGCTGCGCCACTCATTGCCGTCAGTCGCCCCGTATTCAGCAAAGCAAATGCGGGGAAGTCCTTTGCAGGCGGCTAGAACTGGCCGCCCGCAAAGGACCTCCCCAGGCTTGTTTTCATGAGCACAGAGTGACTTACGGTAGTTTGCGCTGGCTGCAGCTCAAACTAGCATCAGTCGCCCCGTGTTCAGCAAAGCAAGCCCAGGGAGGTCCTTTGTGGGCAGCCAATCCTAGCTGCTTGCGCCCGGCTCTGCGGCTGACATGAATCCCCAAAGCTCCCTCTGCCACCAGAATATATGCTGCTGCTTCCTGCCCTTCTAACAGCACTGCCGGATTTGCTGCCTGATGCTGCGGCTGAGCTGAAGCCGCCAAAGCTAATGCCAGCACACACACACACACACCCATGGCAGTGGTGCCTCCCTCTCCACGCAGAGCACCTGAGCTGGCCCTGGCATTATCCCTCCCCCTTCCTCCTCCTCCGTGCTTTTGAGGAGCCATGAGGCCACGGGAGCTAGTAGGAAGGTGGCGGAGGGGGCGGGAGCAGGAAAAAAAGGCATCCTTCTCAAAAGCACGGCGGTGGCAGTGGAGGTGGAGGCGGTGGCAGGGGTAATGTGGTGCCCAGCTGAGGTGTTCCGAGTGGAGGGGGAGGCACCGCCGCCACTGCCATGGGCAGGGGCGCCAGCGGGAGCTTGGCAGCTTCACCTCAGCTGCAGCGCTGGGCAGCAAATGTGGTGGTGCTGTTGGAGGAGGAGGAGGTGGCGGCAGCAGTTATTCTAGTGGTGGCAGGGGCTCGTTGGCATCTTCAGTGGCAGCCCTGCCCCCTGTGAAAAAAACCGAAAATGGAGCAGATCCACGCAGATGACGTCGCCGCAACATGACTGGAGGAGGAATTCTGGGAGTTGAAGTCCACAAGTCTTAAAGCTGTCAGGTTTGAAGACCCCTGGGTTTTTTTTCCCTAAAGGGTTAGGGGTGCAAGAGTCTTGTAACTTGACAGCTTTAACACTTGCATGCTTCAATGCCAGAGTTTCTGAGCCAACATGACTGGAGGAGGAATTCTAGGAGTTGAAGTCCACAAGCCTTAAAGCTGTCAGGTTTGAAGACCCCTGGGGTTTTTTTTTCTAAAGGGTTAGGGGTGCAGGGATCTTGTAACAGCTTTAAGACTTGTGTGCTTCAAATGCCAGACTTTTTGAGCCAACATTTTGGTTGCTAAGCAGGAGCGTTGTTAAGTGATACTGATATTATATAACACTTTTAATTAAGCGGGTATCTTGAATAAAGATAACTTTGAGTTTCAAATAATACTGATTTTGTTGTTGTGTTAGGTGATATCTGTGAAAAAAATTCAGGTGTTCAGGCATGAAAATGTGCCGCTCAAACACTATACTTTTCTGCTCACACTGAAAAAAAATTAGAGGGAACATTGGTGATGACATGAACTCATTGTTGCAGTATTGGAGGGGTTGCCACAAAGATAAGGAAGTCATCCTATTTTAAGAAGAATAGCAAGAGGAAGAGGAAGAGGAAAAGGAAGAAGAAGATAAGATGGAAACTAATCAAGGAGAGAAACAACCTAGAACTAAGCAGAAATTTCCTAACAGTGTGAACAATTAAGTAGTGGAATGGCTTGCCTTTAGAAGTTGCTGTGCTCCATAACTGGAGGCTTTTAAGAAGACACTGGGCAGCCACTTGTCTGGAATGGTATAAGGTCTCCTGCTTGACAAGCATCTTGGACTACAAGACCGGCAATGTCCCTTCCAACTCTGTTATTCTGTTATTCTGAATACTTGCACATTTTTGCTTTTTCTTTGATGAACTTTTTAAACCTACAAGACTGTGCTCATAATTCTAAAATATGACCACTCTAGTGCCTCAAGTTTTTCTACTTGCCCATTATAGTGCCAGAAACACAAAACATGCTTGATGATGTCATAATTGGTACCATTACATTAGACACAAGTATGGAAGAGTTATTGGATTTCCAAACAGTGGTTTGGGAAACCAAGCCCATTAATGTATAAAGTTATGCTAAATTATAATCTGTATATTTTGACTATTTCCACTACAATTCTGATTTTCTGCCCTGGAAAATCCACCAGATGTCAGTCAAAAACATTATGTAAAATCACTTCTCTTCAAAAATTTGGATTTAAACTGGATATTTTTGTTTTAATATCTTACAATATGGGGTAGTGGTCTTGGGAGTTTGATAATGTTAATTGTAATTTAGTGCATTGTTATCGCTTCACAGTTATTTATTGTTTTCAGATGTTATTCAATAAGAAAACTGACCTAGTTTGATGGCAACAAGCTAGAAATCATAAGACTCTGAGTTCTTGTCCCATTTTAGGCACAAAGCCAGCTAGGTGATCTTGGGGCAATCATTCTTTCTCAGCCCTAGAAAAAAGACAATGGCAAACCACTCCTGAAATCTTGCCAATGAAACTGCAATAACTAACCCATGAATCAACCTTGATTTGAAGGCACAAATGCACACATACACATATGACTTGATCACATAACTATTTAATTTATGTAATACTTAACACACTGGAGTCCACACTATAATTCTAAACTGTATTAAGAACTTCACTTCCTTTTTTGAATGGACTTGAAAACATGCCCTGTGATCTAAAAATTAAATTTAGCAAATATTATATTACATAAAGAAATAATGGATTCTTCAGAATGATGACATGATATTATGTTATGATGGGCAGACTTCCTGTGTCACAATCTGTAACTACCACCAATGAATACTAGAATTAGAGAATGTAAGGATATTGTTATATCATTTTATATTTTTTAAAATTCAATTTTATGGGGAGGACTTCATGCAGTGTGAGACAGCAGCAGTCACTTATCTCCCCTAGTACATAGTAATATCTTTAATCATGCTATAAAAATTGAAAATAATGGAATAGGTTTTCCAGTCTCTGTTGTACAGGAGCATACTTTAATGTAGCCAGAATTTTATTTCAGAGCCAAGATAGCCTTTTATGGCTGTCGCTGTTTTGCAAAATTAGGAAACAAAAGATGAGCATTGCCTCTTTGAATATTTCTCAGTGCATTTTTCTCAGTTTATTTTACAAGCCCTTTGTATGAAATATAGCTTTCATCTCCTGAGCTTCCCCTATTAAAGCTCTACGTTTTTTTCCCCTTCCTTTATTTTTGTAGTTATTTCATTTCTTATCTCAAATAGTTTCTCAACACAGCAGTATCTCATTAAAACAAAAATTGGAATTGTTAACCTTCCAATTCTCTGTAGTTTTTTTTAAGTTATTCTAAGGACATAAGAGATCTAATCACAAAGCTTTTCAGCTTTCTGAAGAATTCTTAACAGAGTAAACTACTTGAAAATGGACAATAGGGTTATTTCAGTTAAACTTCCATTATGCTCAAGAGGAACCAGAGATTTTGAATCCTGTTAACTTGTAAATGAAGGACAGTTTCAGTGCAAACAATAACTTGAGATATACAAGTCTGCTAAATCACCTTCTTAAACACATTGACTTAAATAAACAACAAACCATTGTCTGGTCTTTTAGTTCTTTGAGCCACTTAATCTTACTAGAGCAGTTAGATTTCCAATTCTCTTCTGCAGTGAATATGCTGTTTATGCTTCATCTGATTTTTGCCTTGCTATAAGTAAAATGTACTGACTTAGGGAGCAACCTTACAACTGTGGACACAGCAACCCATGGCAAATGGGACTAGATTTCCTCCTGCAAGCTTTTTAAAACATAAGACCTGGAAGGAGAATATCCATCTTTAGAGATCTCTTCTCATCTCAGTGATCTGACAATCACTGTCATCTTTGTTTAAGGATGGGTATCCTACAACAGAAAGCCCACCAAATGGATATAATAGGTCAATTTTCTGTCACTTCAGTTCCTTCCCAAATGCCCTTCAACTATTCCTTCCTGCTCATAGGTTGGTCTAAATGTACACCTTTCTATTTGCCCTGTGATAGAATCAAAATTTTGTTCAGTGCTATAACTGCTCTATATCCAAAGCAACCAATTTATACCTGCTAACCCTCAAAATAAAATGACAGTTATCACAATCTTGAGTATTGTATAGCTTGGACAATACTGATTTTCATTTCAGTTATATATTAGAAATGCCAAGTATAGGAGGCAGGTTTGAAATGGACTATAATTAGCTGGACCTCATTTCACTTAAGTTAACAGTCGGTTAAGTCAAGTACAAACTATACCTAAATATAACAAGAAATACAAAAAAAATCAAACAAGAGAAAACAATCCATTCTTTGAAATTCACAGAGTTGGCTTCAAATGTAAGTTATGATTTGTCTTTAAAAAACAGTGCCTTAAAAACAGGGGATTAAATGTTCCCTATGTACATGTTGCCTGTTAGAAATCTAGCAGGAAGAATAATTCTATTGCTTTTGCTTTTAAAATTAAATAATAAACAGTTGATAAAATTATGGGACTCTATGGTTCACCTAAGAATGACAGAAAGGCATATAATACAAGGATTGCACTGAAGCAGATTCAAGAATTGGCACAGCTTGGTCCATTTATGAACTACAACAAAATATTCAGCTCAATGGTCAAGCTCATTAATAGAGCCCATGGTGAAATGGGAATAGGAGCAGATTCAGCAAGACACAAGTTTTAACTAAAGAGCAAGTCTTTAGTATAAAATACTTGCTTGTACTCAGCACTTTGATATATAGTCTAAACAGTGCTGAGAAACATGTCACCATCACACTCTGAAGATTTTCTACCAATTAGTAAAGATAATAAATAATTTGAAGAATCAAGTCTTGTATTCTACTTCTAGGGACTCTGCAAACCAATTATATTTTGCAGATATATTTACAGGCTTTTTTTCAATAATGTTTGAGAACCACATGTTAGACTACCAGAAAAAAATAATGGCAAAATTAGCATTTGTTTTATTTATTTACTTATCAAATTTCTACACCACTCATCTCACATAAATGACTCTTAGTCTGATCCACATCCAAGGACATCTTGTCTCAGTCATTGAATTGCAAATTACAGTATACGCAAATTATATATATATATATATATATATATATATATATATATATATATATATATATATATATATATATATATATATATATATATTTGTGTCTGTGTGTGTGTTTGTGTGTGTGTGTGTGTCGAGATGTCTGCCTGTTTGTGTACTTTTTAAAAGATATTCTGGAGTAAAACGTATCTTAACAAAAGAACTCTAAATGAAAGGGAAGGAAAAAAGCCTACTTCAGAAAAGCTCTAGTTTCTCTGCCAGTTTCCAATGAATATTGGGGCAATAATTCTAGGTTAAGAAAATCTATTTTACATACCTCAAGATAAAGTGCATTTTCACAATTACCTTGTAATCCATAGAATCTACTAAATGCAGCCCATTTGATTGTATATACTTTTCCCTTCCAAATACAAAAGACAAAGAAAGGGAGTTGTCCATTCTTTTTCACCTGTTCAATCTCCTTCTCCTCTTGCCCTTGGGATCCAGCACAATGCACTTCTGAAAGTGATGCACCAAGTTTCCTCTATGTAATTAGAAATGAAGCTGTATATCATCTTAGCTAATAGTATTTAAATGGCAAAGTTTTAATTTTTTGGCACATAAACTGTGCTATTTAGGCATAAAATGAGTTGACCCACTGTCTATATCATTAATCATAAAAACACATTTACTTTAGCTTTATCAGTCACAGCAATCAGCTTGGTTTCTACTATTCTGATATACCATGTTATACGGGATGTGTTTCATGCATAAGCACTTATTTTAACCCAAAAAGTACTCCTCTCCTACCAGATATGACTTTCACTACACTGGTTCAAGTCATGCCTTTAACTCGTGAAACCAATCTGAGGTAACAGCCTGCCATTCGTATTCATCACTACATTCTTGTTCCAAATTTTTAAATCCACTGCAGTTCTACAATGGATTATTTCTAACAATCTCCTGCATCTAGCATTTCTGTTTTCCTTTGTACATCCAGTCCAAAACAGCAAGTCTTCTTGCTAATTGTGAGACAATTTGGGACCATGTTTATTGTCTGACATATCTATGAATAGTTAAGCTGTGTCATATTATGAGCCACATTGGCTGTGAAATCTGCTATAATGGGATCTCTCAGTCTTGGAAGACAGGAGATATGGTGATTTTGTTTTTGTTTTTTCAGTATATAAGGAGGGTTCATGAATTGGAATAGACATGGTAACAGGTCAGCCAATGGTGTAGCTTAGGTTCACTGATCTATATGTATGTATGTGTGCGTGTTTGTATGCATGTATGTATGTATATATACAGAGAGAGAGAGAGAGAGAGAGAGAGACAGAGACAGAGACAGAGACAGAGACAGAGACAGAGACAGAGACAGAGACAGAGACAGAGACAGAGACAGAGAAATTCTGTGATTCTATAGCTTTTGTGATTATTGATTCTGTACTTCTGGATTCCAAGTTCTGGTTCTGGCTTCTGCTGTATGGTATTGTATATAAAGAAGTTTCTTATATAAATAAACCCTGCTGAATCCTTTATTTGTGTGCTGGTTGGATTGCTGCAAACTCTAATAGTTTTTCAATACATTTTTAGAATGTATCTGTTTACATTCCCCCCTTTCCCAATATTCTGAACTGTTCTTAATCTAATGAAGGACTGGTAAATACCTTAGAGCAAATATTGTTTTCTATGAGACAAAACTTTGTACAAGCCTTAATTTGCCAAATGACAACCAGTCACAAGGCAAGCATTCACAAAGTCTGTATCTGGAAACCTTCTCACCTCAATTTGTGCAATTGAACGCAAGCTTGCTCCCTTACAACCCGTAAAAGACACTCCTAAGTCTCTGATAAGCTACTTTGAATAATTAATTTTAGAAGAAACAATCAAGCACTTGCAGCCTCTTTAAAACTAATCAGTACATTATCTATATCGCGTGAATATAATGAAGTAGATACTAGTCTAAGAGTTCTGATGACAGAAGAAGACAGGTTGAATTTAAGATATTATAAAGTTCATTTTTCCTGCAACTGATTCAAAAAGCTATCCCTCTAGAAATAAAAGAAGAATTTCTATTGGTAGTAATAGAAACAGTAATATTAATTGTGTGGTCATGATCATCATCAGTATCAAATGTTGACAGAAATACAGAACGTCAGATTACTTCTAAAAATCATTTCCTCATCACTGAGAATAATGGACCAAGAACAACACTTTAACAACAGGTGCACAGCTACAGGTTCCTCTTGGTATTCTGTCCTTCTTTCCCCCAGGCACTGGGGGAAAATGTATAGATAAGTATTCTAATTCACTACATGTAATCCTCAACATACAACAATAATTGAGCCCAGAATTACATCATAAATTATGTTGGTCATTAAGTAAGTATGACCAATTCGCTTTTACAACATTTTTATGGCTGTCGTTAAGCAAATGCTTCAGTTGTTAAACAAATATTATAGTAGTTAAGTGAACACCGTGGTCATTAAACCAACCCATTGTCTGCATTTATTTATTTTTGCCAGAAACCAGAAGTAAACTCTAGCAAAAAAAAAAAAAAACAACAATCATAATCTGTGATCACATGACCATGGGATGCTTCAAATGGCCATAAACATGGATTAGTTGCTGAGTGTCCACAACATGATAATGTGACAGCAGGGGTGGTCAGCCATCAGATCTTCTAATCCAGGTTGTAACTATCTTTTTTGGGGGGGGGCGTTTTCTGTTGTAATTTTGAATGGTTATAAGCAAACAATCATAAGTCAAGGAGTACATATAAACAAAAATATCTTCTTGCTGGTTAAATTTACGTCGTCACATTGTTTGAAAGCAGATAGATCCTCCAACTATGTGTGGTGCAACCACTGTTCCCTCTAAGGTGCGCGGCTGCACGGCCGCGCACGTGGCAAGAAAACCCTGCGCAGCAGTTTCTAACTGCCGCGCAGTGATTTCTGCCAAAGCAAACGTGGGGAAATCCTTTGCAGGCAGCTAGAACTGGCTGCCCACAAAGGACCTCCCTAGAGGGCACTCTCCCTTGGGCTCCCCTGGAAAACTAGGCTGGCTTGTGGGAAGGGAAAGTAGAATCAGAGGCCCAGAAGTGGCGCTTTCCCAAACCCTCTGGCATAGCGCACACACGCATGGACACATGCACACACACACACAGAAACAACAAAGATGAGGTTTGCATAATTCCTGTTCTCGTGGCTGAAGACAAACAGCTGCGGCTTCCCAGTTTCCACCCTTCCTTGCGCCTTTTATTACCGTGCGAAAAAAAAACTTATTACAGTTCTACAAACCGCAATCTGTGGGCTGGAGGAGAATTTCCGCTTAGCTCGGAGATGGCGGGATAGGGGTTGAAGGGGCGTGGCGAGGGTGAAGATTGGGTGCTATCATTGGCGGAGCGAAGGTACCATCCGTTGCAGGTGCAAATGCTCGTTTTGTCCAGCACCGCTTTTGCTCCAGGAGTGCCGCCTTCGTGTCCTTCGTGCTGGGGACTGCAGGGGTGAGAAGCACGAGGAGAAAAGGGCGCGAGTCCCTCGCGAGTCTTGCTGGGGCCCTTGGCGGAAAGGGAGCGGGGTCCGAGCCTGTCTCTGCCCAAACATGCGGCGACCCTCTTCAGATCTTCCCCCAAAGTGCTATGGGGCAAAGATGGAATCGATCGCAAGCAAAATTAGCAAGGAAGGCATCGCGGTGGCTGCATTCACACAACCAGGGTAACCAGGACGTTTGAGCACTACCGTTGCCCGGTTGTGGGCAACGTCTCCCTAGGAGCCCTCTCTCCCTCCCTCCCTCCCTCCAGGGCCCCCAGAAGACAACAAGGGAACAGCGCTCTTTTCTCTCTTCTTCACGACCCGAACCTGGTGGATCTTGTAACTTGACAGCTTTAACACTTGCATGCTTCAATGCCAGAGTTTCTGAGCCAACATGACTGGAGGAGGAATTCTGGGAGTTGAAGTCCACAAGTCTTAAAGCTGTCAGGTTTGAAGACCCCTGGGTTTTTTTTTCTAAAGGGGTGCGAGGGTCTTGTAACAACAGCTTTAAGATTTGCGTGCTTCAAATGCCAGACTTTCTGAGCCAACATTTTGGTTGCTAAGCAGGAGCGTTGTTAAGTGATACTGATATTATATAACACTTTTAATTAAGCAGGTACCTTGAATAAACATAACTTTGAGTTTCCAATAATACTGATTTCATTGTTGTCTTAGGTGACATCTGTGAAAAAAATTCAGATGCTCAGGGATGAAAATATGCCGCTCAAACACTATATTTTTCTGCTCACACTGAAAAACAATTAGAGGGAACATTGGGTGCAACTAGTTAAATATTTAGAATAAACGTTTATGGCATTTCTCAGTTGCTACCTTATGCTTTCTTGTGCAAAGCCATGAACTGGGGGAGGGGAATGAAGGGGGAAACAAAAGTAAGTGCTCTCCTTGAGACCCTGCCTTAAGCTGGAAGAAGGAGAGAGCAGCATACCAAACAGTCAGCACTTGGACTGACTGTTATGAAAACATCTGAGCCTGATTGACTATATTGCGATGGGCAATGAGAAATAGTTAAAGGAGGGGAAAGTAGAACTTAGGGATTTTGGTGCACGATTTTCAGTTCTGGCTTTGCAATACTGTAATATATTTGCCCTCTAATAAACTACACCTTTCTCAACAAATGGAGCCAAGGATTGTTTCTATTTAGAGGCTTAAGTTGTGGCAGGTCCAACAGCCTTTTCTATTGTTATCCTGGCAAATAAATTATAAATGGATCATACAAGATTAATTATAATTACGTATATGGCATTACTTTTCTGAGTTGTTTTTCTATTAATTTGAATTATTTTGTTTTTAGGAGAAAAAGGCACTTTGACAACCTCAACAATTTTTAACAGTAAAAATATCTTATCACACTTAAAATAAACTTTATCAATTCCTCTACGCATGCATAATTACTTTAAGGAATTGGTAAGATGAAGCATGGGAGCCAATGAGATAAATTATAATACTATAGCTAAAAAAAATACAGATGGTATTCCCAAGCTATGCTAACAAGTGGTATAGTAAGCTTTTAATGGAGCAAATATTGATGTTATCCAAATTAAGCTTTGCTTGGATGACATCCAGCTCCCTAGAGTTCCAGTTACAGAGTCCATAGCTCTAACAGATAAGATTTTGTAGGATGTGGTTAGAGACAATTGCCTCTTACATTATCAGTGATCCTTTGAGAAAGGTGGCTTGTGGCAGAATGTTCCAAACATTTATTTTAAACATATATTTTTTAAAAAAATACAAGCATGTAATTATATCTAATGAATGTTTTAAAAAGGAAATATAAATGCTGGAGTATAGAACCATCTGAATTCAATTATGCCAATTTATTTCAGACTAAGTAGATCAAAAGTTCAGCAATAGGTAAAGTTAAAAGTACTGGCAAACATGACATTAAAGGTGAAACGTGTGTTAAAATAAATACAATTAGGTATAATTATATACTTTGTATAATTGTACACTATCTCAACCATTCAGATATTCATCAAGACATAAAAACTCTCTCACTTTCTGCAGAACAGAAAGAATACAATATTGTCATATTGGACAATGATTATATTTACTAATTAAATTTACTTTGAAATATTACTTGCAAAATAAGATACAAAACTAATAAATTTATACTCTCTTCATTTTGAAAATATATGAAATATAGCATGGGATCGGCTACATTGTGCCTTCTTGGATAAGACTGATAAATCAAAGAGCTGTAATAAATTTAAAAAATTGTTTGAATTAATAATGGCACCTATGATAAATGATAAAATATTCTGAGACTGTGTCAGTAAGTAGTAGTATTACTCTTTCTAAGCAATAGGATTTGATCCATCTGTTAATTAATTCTAGGTTACAGAGAATATTTCAAGCATGCTTGAGATAAAAATAACACTTTGAATAGTTTTGGTCACCATGATGTAAAAAAATATGTTGAGACTCTAGAAAGAGTGAAGAGAAGAGCAACAAAGATGATTTAGGGACTGGAGACTAAAATAGATGAAGAAAAGTTGCAGGAACTGAGTATGTCTAGTTTAATTAAAAGAAGGATCAGGGAGACATACAATATAATACATTACAATAGCAGAGTTGGAAGGTACCTTGGAGGTCTTCTAGTCCAACCTCCTGACTAGGCAGGAAACCCTATATCATTCCAGACAAATGGCTCTCCAACATCTTCTTAAAGACTTCACAACTTCTGGAGGCAAGCTGTTGGGGCATTCACAATTTCTGGAGGCAAGCTGTTCCACTGATGAATTGTTCTAACTGTCAGGAAATTTCTCCTCACACCTAAGTTGCTTCTTTCCTTGATTAGTTTCCACCCATTGCTTCTTGTTCTATCCTCAGATGCCTTTGAGAATAGTTTGACTCCCTCTTCTTTGTGGCAACCCCTGAGATATTGGAACACTGCTATCGTGTCTCCCCTAGTCGTTCTTTTCATTAAACTAGACATATCCAGTTCCTGCAACCATTCTTCATATGTTTTAGTCTCCAGTACCCTAATTATCTTTGTTGCTCTTCTCTGCACTCTTTCTAGAGTCTCCAAATCTTTTCTACATTGAGGCGACCAAAGTTGAATGCAGTATTCCAAGTGTGGCCTTACCAAGGCATTATAAAGTGGTATTAACAATTCAGGTGATCTTGATTCCATCTCTCTGTTTATGTAGCCTAGAACTGTGTTGGCTTTTTTGGCAGCTGCTGCACATTGCTGGCTCATATTTAAATGATTGTCCACTAGGACTCCAAGACCCCTTTCACAGTTACTACTGTTGAGCAAGGTACCACCTATATTGTACCTGTGCATTTCGTTTGTCTTGCCTAAATGTAGAACCTTACTCTTTTCACCATTGAATTTCATTTTATTAGATAGTGCCCAATGTTCAAGTTGTCAAGATCCTTCTGTATCTTAAGCCTGTCTTCTGGAGTGTTGGCTATTCCTTTCAGCTTGGTGTCATCTGCAAATTTGATGAGTTCCCCATTTATTCCCTTATCCAAATCATTGATGAAGATGTTGAAGAGTACTGGACCTAAAACAGAGCCTTGGGGTACTCCACTGCATACTTCCCTCCAACACCTTCTATCATTTCCTCTCTGTTAGTGAGAATTAAGTCCAATATGGCTGATCCCCTTGTTCCCTTCTCTACTTTTTGGGAAACAAAGTTGTCTGCTAGGTTCGTTAGGAGCCTGTTGGATCTTCCACTTGGTGCAGAGTTTGTTTCCCAGTTGATGTCAGGGTAGTTAAAATCCCCCATTACTATTGTGGTGTCCTTCCTACATACCTTAGTTAGCTGACTAGCAAAATGTTCATCTACTTCCTCTGTTTGGTTGGGTGGCCTGTAGTATAGACCTATGGCAATGTCATTCCCCCCGTCTCCCAACCTTTAATATTGACCCAAATGCATTCAAGCTAGTTCTCATCATTGTTGTGCTCTTTTCTGTAGAGATGTAGTTATTTCTTATATATAGTGCAACTCCACCTCCTCTTTTATTTGGTCTATTTCTTTAAAATAATTTAAATCCTTCTAGCTGTATTGTGGGTTTCATCCCACCATGTTTCTGTAATGGCAACAATATTGTATCTGCTCTCATTTACTTGAATTTCTAATTCACCCTGTTTATTCCTCATACTCTGCATTGGTGTGTAGACATTTGAGTCCATTTTGATTGACCTGTGTTTACTCTCTACATAACCTGTGTTATGCCTGACTGCCCCTATTTTCTTGCCACTGCCACTGATAGCAGCGTTCCAATATCTCAGGGGCTACCACAAAAAAGAGGGAGTCAAGCTATTCTCCAAAGCACCTGAGGGCAGGACAAGAAGCAATGGGTGGAAACTAATCAAGGTAAGAAGGAACTTGGGATTTGGGTTGCACTTCAGCCAAGGCTGGGTGGCTGTGGTCACCTAGTGTCAGTCATGGTGTCTCAAAAATTGCAGTGTGAACTGATATTTTATACATTCCTTCTCAATTCCTTCTCAACACTTGCTGTTTTTGAAACATTGCATGCAGAGGTTGGATTCTCCTTCCTCCCTCCCCCAAAAACATTATTGTATATCAGGAATGGAAAAAAAAATGCAACCCCTAATTACCTTAAGAAAAACACTGCTGCAAGTTGTACTTCTGCCTGCTATATTGGAAGCTTGATAAAAAGCAGAATTAACAATGCTTAAGAGGAAACCTTACATCAGGGAAATTTGCATTTTAAAAGTCTTTCTCTGGGAATTATGCACATCAAAGAACAAGGTATTTTTCATTAGAAAATAAAATTTGTTTAAAAATAATTAGTATTAACAATTAAACAAGGCCTAGTGCAGTGTTTCTCAACCTTGGCAACTTGAAGATGTCCGGACTTGAACTCCCAGAATTCCCCAGCCAGCATTCGCTGGCTGGGGAATTCTGGGAGTTGAAGTCCAAACATCTTCAAGTTGCCAAGGTTGAGAAACACTGGGCTAGTGTTTTAAGCTATTACCTGCTACAGATTTGGGAAATTGTGCCTTCCAGGTTGGTCACTATAGTCCTCATCGCTAAGGTGTCAGTGGTGTCTGATATGGGTCACTGCCCAGATCTGCCCTATTTTTTTTTTTTATTCAGCACACTGTCGCTGAAACCATAATATGGTTATTATGGCAAACAACAAACAGGACTGTTATACTCCAAAATATATTTTAATTCATTTTATCAGATTATCCAATGTAGCAGATGAAATAACTCTTGAAATAATGGTTATGCTGAGATAATTAGGTATGACATCATTGTTTGTGTTTCTGATCTTATTGTTCATAGGTTTTATAGGATGACCTAAATATCCTATATTATAGAACACCACCGCTTGATTACCAGTATATTTCAGGTGCAACTCAAGGTAGTGACTGCCATCTTTAAAGTTCTTTGTGGTTTGGGATTGGGTTATGATTGTGAGGGACCATCTTCTTCCAGTTTTTTCCATCTATCTGG
Source organism: Thamnophis sirtalis (assembly GCF_051295495.1). Lineage (NCBI taxonomy): Eukaryota > Metazoa > Chordata > Lepidosauria > Squamata > Natricidae > Thamnophis > Thamnophis sirtalis. The sequence continues at coordinate 57,657,906 of NW_028261389.1, read as the reverse complement.
TCTGGCAGGATGGAATTTTGGTCCCTTCCACCAAAGCTTATCAGTTAGCAGGGAGCAGGAGGGATGTTTTTTCTGCTGTAGTGCCTGCCCTCTGAGATTAAGGTGACCCTAACTCTACAGGCCTTTTAGAAGACCTTGAAGACCTGGCTATGTTTCCAGGTTGGTGCTCCCAAGTCTGTGAAAAGCCTTATTCCTGGTTATGCTAATGCCAACAAATTATATTATTTCAAATGTGGTGGCTCAGCAGCTTAAAGTAACTGTAGAAGGTTGGCTTATTGTACTTCAACAGTTCGAGTTCTAGCACTGCCTGATGGAGTCAGCTCCCATCACTTGCCTCAACTCCTGTCAATCTAGCAGTTCAAAAAGCATACCAATGTAATTTCAATGTTACAGTCATACTGAGAGTAAGGCAAAATATTGGTATAAAGGATTACAGAATAGACTCCTACTGAAATTAGAACAGCATCATTTTAGGTATAAAGGTCACAATCATAATTTGAGCAAAAGCATAAAATTTTCATTGTTACTTATTAATCTGGTTAGCATCATCCATTTCTCCTGCAGCAGCATAAGACAAAGGTCATATCTTGCAGGTATCTTCCTCTATCATGTCCACTATCAAACCTTGCCTGCTACATAATGGTAGGTAAATAGGGATTGTGTTGGTACATATGTACAATGTTGTAAAAAGAAATTAAAAATGATTATTATGGGATTCATGTGAAAGTCCAATCTACCCATGGCTTTCTTTCTTTCTTTCTTTCTTTCTTTCTTTCTTTCTTTCTTTCTTTCTTTCTTTCTTTCTTTCATATAAATGTATTTATCTATTAATTTTATTGATCTCCCATCTTACCACAAGGTAACTCTGGGTGTACAATATTAAAAAATATATATATTATAAAACTTAAACATAGCCAAAACATAAATAATCCTAACTAAACGGAGGGGCGAGAGGGAGTAGGATGAGTCCAAATAGTGGTGAAAATTTTCTGGGCAACAGTGCTCAACAGTCATTCACAAGGAATTCTATACAAAATCTACAGTGCTTCAGGTGTAAGTAGTTAACACACATTTTGTAATTGGGAGGAGGGGGAGTGTTAGAAAGGTTCCCCCCACCCTAACAAGCATTAAAATTGTAAAGCTTACATGCTACCATGATCACTTATTTATATTTTCTGACTGCAAATTTCCACTATGAATGTCCACTATCTTTCTTGGCCATAAACAGAACCTACAATTGCTAAAAAGTCCCTGTATAAAAGCAGAAAAAAACCCTAGCATTTTCAAGGAAAATAATATCAGAAAAAAGTAGTTTTTGTAATTAAGTCAGTCATCATGCTGATTGAATACTATTTATATTTAAGTCTGTGAATGTTTGGCCAGTGGGAGTCTGATAACTTCAAATCAGTGCCTTTCTTCAAATTCAGACATATCATATTGCTTTACAATCCTATAATTTGGTAACTCTACTCAAAACAAATGCACAATTACTGTTTTCTATGGCAATTTGCATTAATTCTGGCCTACCAGTTTAGAAGAGCTATAAATAACTAAGATCATATGGTAATCTGAAACTCATAGATGCATCCAGTAATTAAAACTAAAATTACGATTCAACAGATGTAATGATATGTAATTATTAATAACCTCATTACAGAAGATGATAGATGCAGAAGCTTTCCCATGATAATTATTTCCTAAAGAAAAGAGGTGTTGTTAAGCGGCTAAGCAGTTGATGACACAGAAAATTATAAATAATAGAAATCACATCCAAATTAATTCTATATTAGAGAACCAAAATAACTTATATGTAATAATAGAGTAGTTGTTCTTCAACCCTGAATAGCCACAATAATCTTTTGAAGGCAGCTAAAATTATTTCATGTTTTTTTTTAAATGTGTTTACTTGTATCTCAACAGTAGTCTCAACTGAATTAAACTTATATCTGGATCTAGATATAGCCCAAACTGCTCCCAGTTCTTCATTTTCAGACCACATATGTTTCTTTCTCAGAAGTCAAAGGTGATGTATTATTTAAGTGTTTTATTTAAATGTGATTGATGATTTGGTGATTTATTTAAATATTAATAATTAATATTTATGTTGGCAGAATTTCACTGTTTTGATCCTGAAATGCATTCATCTGCATTCCTGTAGGTTGTTGATGTTTATTATTAATTTGAGGGACAGATTATTCCTTTCTTGCATAAAGATCTCTATGGTTGTGATGAAACTCATTTTTTTTCTTATAAATTTTCATGACATGAAAAGTTCAATAGCATTTTCATTGGCTTCAACAATGAATCCAGTATCTTTCAAAATGCTTCATTTTAATATGACAGCATTTTGGCCCCTTATACCCCTCTCCTCCTAAGTTTCATTTAGGAATAAATGAACATAGAAGAGTAAAAGAATAACAGTAATAAATAAATCACATAGCTATTTAGAAAAGAATATGACCTTTTAGTATTACAAAGATTTTATCATATATTCCAGCTATTATTCTTTGCAACAAACCACTGGATGGAAATTTTGGACTCTAAAGGTGGAAGAGCCTTGTCAAGTCACAGTCATAATAAAAGAACGTGCCTGCTGATAACCTTTCTAGACATGATGGAGAGACCATCATCAGCAATACAATTGCTCCCAGTTACAAAGTAATTAGCTGTAGCTGGGACAAGGTGGCCAAACCATTCAGCAGACATTTCATCTGCTAAAGGAGCAGTCAAACTCTAAGTCTGGCATAAGAATATCTTAGATAAGAGGAAAATGTGTGGTGTCATGTAGAAAAAATATAGACTATTAGCTTGATTGACAGAACACACTCTTCTGTGCTTCTTGAGTGAGTCAGAGAAAAGCAAAGGAAAACCTGCTACTGTTTTGAGCTGCTGATCCATGGGTAATTCTGGCAGCAACTGTCAGATGGTAAGAAGAGAATGTCATTTTAAAAAAAGGAAGGAAATACAAAGAGGACAGATTGCAACCATAAGTGAATCTACCAATTTCAGGCATTAGCTCCAAATATTAATTGGTCAGCAATTCCAAAGGATAAAGGGATGGATGGATAAAGGATGAACTGACAAGAATCTAAAAAGCTATAAACCTGACTGCAGTTGACATTTTTTAGATTCTAAGTAATGTCCATAAAAATAATGGCTGTTCCACTGATAAGTCACAGTTGTAATACACATTGTCAGGAACAACATCTTTGGTAACCTCCGGTAATCTGATTGTGACAAACCAGTTGGGCAAAGTTGCCAAGGCAAGCAAGAAACATTCTGAAAGAGCAATTTATTCCTCATCTCCCAAAAGACACACACACACACACACACACACACACACACACTTACACGTATTATTCTCCCACTGGGTGACAGGAATCATGAGACCTTTATCACTACTAATTGATCAATTATTTCTCTTTACAAATACAAACACTTTAGATCCATATTTCTAAATAAACAAAGCAATTGAAAAACAAAATATAAAGTTACATAAAATTATTGACTATCTGAATGAACATGTACCCTGTTTCCCTGAACATAAGACCTCCCTGGATAATATGCCCAAACAGGCTTTTGAGGGCATGTGCTAAAATAAGCCCTCCCCCAAAAATAAGCCCCCTGAAAATAATGCAACACAGCAGCAGCCATGAGATGACCATGCACCTCCTGCACCTCAAAAATAATAAGATCTCCCTGAAAATAAGGCCAAGTGCTTATTTAAAGGGTCAAAAGAAAATAAGACCCTATTTTATTTTTGGGGAAACATAATATAAGTTAAATTCTCAGCCATCTTTAGTTTGGAAATGGAGTTGGCTTGTTTTCTGCTATGTCTCTGAAATATGAAAAAAAAATGCACAGGTAGAATATATGTGGTATCTTGCTCAATAGGGGTGACTATGGGAGGGATCTTGGAGTCCTAGTGGACAATCACTTAAATATGAGCCAACAGTGTGCTGGAGCTGCCAAGAAAGCCAACACGGCCCTAGGCTGCATAAACAGAACGATAGAATCAAGATCACATGAAGTTTTAATACCACTTTATAATGCCTGGGCAAGGCCACACTTGGAATACTGTGTCCAAGTTTTGGTCAATGTAAAAAAGATGTTGAGACTCTAGAAAGCGTGCAGAGAAGAGCAACAAAGATGATTAGGAGACTAGAGGCTAAAACATATAAAGAACAGTTGCTGAAACTGGATATGTCTAATCTTATGAAAAAAAGGACTAGAGGTGACATGATAGCAATGTTTTGATATCTCGGGGTTGCCACAAAGAAGGGGAAGTCAATCTATTCTCCAAAGCAGCTGAGGGTAGAACAAGAAGTGGAAGCTAATCAAGGAGAGAACTAAGGAGAACTTTCTTAGTCAGAACAGTCAGAACAATTAATCAGTGGAACAACTTGCCTCCAGAAGTTGTAAATCCTCCAACACTGGAGGTTTTTAATAAGAGATTAGATAACCATTTGTCTGAAGTGGTGGAGGGTTTCCTACCTAAGCAGGGGGTTGGACTAGAAAACCTCCAAGATCCCTTCCAACTCTGTTATTCTATTCTATTCTATATGAAAATATATCCATTTGCAAGGCATGAAGTAAACAAAAAAGAGAAACAATAACTTTCATATATCCTCACAGAGATCTATAATTGGATATCTTTATTTACTTATTTATTTATATTTATATTTTACATTTCTTAACAGCCCATATCCCTCAGAGAGATGATTTACAGTTGTTATTGCTACTCCTCCTCCTCATCTGTAGCACTATAAAACCTAAAGGGCTGGTTAGTTTTGTTTGCGGGTATGGTTATCTGAAAATGTCATTCCCATGGCAAAGTGCTAGTAAAGTTAAATTTCAAGTACTAATAAGAAAACTGCTGCAGTTCTTTATACAGATTTTGTCATTTTCCCTTGATCAAAGTCCACATTTATTGTTTTGTGTTTGCAAGAGAGATGAAGCAATAAAAAGCCTCTATTTTATGCCTGAGAGAAAATTTGGCAAAAGCAGGTTCAGAGGCTAATACTGCATTTATTGATTAATTCTCAAAATCATTTTACATACTTGAAAATTTTTAATTCACAATAAGCAAATGACAAAATGATAGAAGGAATCATAGCATTAATTACATCTGACTAGGCAAATGCTTCCTTTGATTTTGTATGTATCATACTGTGGATAATAGTGTATGATCCTTGGGTGTTATCGTAAGTACTGTATTCCATATCAGTTGCTAGAGGGTCCCTTTGGCTGAATGTGCATGATTAGCTATGGCTGTGATTGTTAAGACTTACTAGATTTGTAATGAGATTCTCCACTTGCAAACTGTATAAACACATTTACAAACTCTTTAAGAATGATTTTGCCAAGTATCAAAATTTTGATCATGCAATCATGGGATGCTGCAATGATTGTAAGTGCAAAAACAGTCATAAGTCACTTTTTTCAAAGCCATTGTAACTTTGAACAGTGACTAAACGAACTGTTGTAAATTAAGGACTACCTGTAATAGATTTGTCCAACTTTAGTCTGTGAGTTCTAATTATCTTGCAATTTTTCTTTCTTTAAAATAACTTTCCTGTAGTCATTGTATCCTGATGTTTTAAATCATTTTTGTACACATTATTTAGTCATGTATGATGATCCAATATGCCCATTTGTGGAGAGGATAATTCTAGAATGGGCAATACCAGTAAGTGTAATGATAATAATGGCAATGAAGTACTTAAATCTTAATAGTCTTACATGAAGACTGTTACATTAACAGTCTCAAAAAATAGTCCTTCTTTACAATGAAAATCATTTATATATGGTGTTTAAGACATGAAGTCTTAAATGTTCAGCCATTGCACCACCCTAAATTAGAAAGCTGAGGGCTGGGTTCACACCTTCACATTGTGCGATGGGGTGGGTTCCCATCCTCTCCCTAGTTCTTGTCAATCTAAGAGTTTGACAGTATGCCAATACGAGTAGGTACCACTTTGATTAGAAGGTAACAGTGCTTCAGAGCAGCATGCTGTCCATATGACTGTGGAAATGCCTCCTACAACACTGGTTCAAAGGCCTTGAAATGGAGATGAGCACTGTCCTCTATAGTCAGCAACAACTAGCAGAGTAAAATACACAGGGACTCCTCTATCTTTATATGAAGTAAACATGGTAATCCACGTTGTCTTGTTCCATTGTGCATCATCTGTGGCAAACAACTTACAAATGCAGCAATGGTTTCAGCGAAATTAAAAAAAAACACGTGACTACAAACATAAAATCTGATTATTTTAAATGGCTATTGAAACCACAGAGCAGAGTAAAATTTTGGTTGATGAAATCACAATCCTTAAAATAGCCCAAGATGCAAGTTATTTAGTAGGAGAATTTATTACGCACCAAAAGAAAAGTCACACTTTGGGTGAGAAGGTAATCATGCTAGCATATAAAATAATAGTGAGAAAATAGCTAGGATTAGATGCAGTACAAAGAATTGAAAATGTTCTACTATCAAACAGTACAAAACAGTACAATACTGAGGACATGTCACATGATGCTGAAGAGGTTTATGTGAGAAACTGAAAAACAAGCTTTTCTATCCAAATTAATGAGTCAACAGATTTCATCAATAAATGTCATATTATGGCATTTATAAATATTTGTAAATGATGGTGAAATTGCTGAGAACTTTTTCTATTACAAAATACTACATGAAACATGTTGAGATGCATTTAATGTTTTGACTTCATATCTGAAAAAAAAAATCTGTCTTGGAGGAACTGTGTTGGCATCTCCTGATGGTGCTTCATTAATGATTGACTGCATGAAATTTCATTTCCCTTGTAAGAAAAGAAAAAATCTGATGTTGTCACAACACACTGCTTTCCTCAGAGACAAATGGTGTCAGAAAGGTCTGGATACTGGAAATGGAAATGGAAAACTATTTCTGGAGTTGAATAGGCCACACTGTAAGTATTGTATACTCTATGGATGATTAATATTAGCGGTAACTTGAACACATAATGCTCAATGATAATGATGTATTTAGTTATGTTTGATAGATAACCAGTGATCTTATTTTTAATTGTAAAAACTGATGCATAAAAGTTTGTAACCAAACAACATGCTTGATAAAATTGAGGAAAGTTTTTTGTATGTGTTGTTTTGTTTTTGTTTGTTTAAAAAATAAAAAAATGTTTAAAAAATGTCTGGATACTACAAAAGTGGTGAACTTTGTTAAACAAAGACTAGTTCACTCAAGAATGTTTTAAAAGTTGTGTGAAAGCTTGGACAAAAAGCCCATAAGTCTTCTGTTACATACAAAAATACAGTAGCTCAGCAGAGGAAGAATTCTCAACAGAGTGTTTGAGCTGAGTGCTTTGAAGACGGAGAATAGTTGCAGAAGCTATCCTATGTAGCAGACCTCTTTCATCATATGAAGCATCTACACAAGTCCTTGCAAGGCACTGAAAACATTATTTGACTTCCAGTGACAAGATTCTTGGATGTAAAAAAAACCCTGAATGTTTGGGAAAATCACTTTCGAAAAGAAGATATTGAAATGTTTTCACTACTGCTTGTGTTTGAGAGTGTGGAAGGATACCAAAATGTCAGGGATGGATTTTAATGGTCAAGAGGTTGAACTATTAACATCAGTCAGAGATCACAGGCAACCTGTGATTCACAAGTTGTATGAAATATAGGTGCTTAACATCTTGAAGAGTATAAACAAGAAAAAATTTAAGGAAAGTGTACTTTCCTTAAACAGTGAATTTTAGCTGAATTCCATTTGAAACAATTAATCTCTTAGTTGTAAGAGAAAAATACAGTTTGCTCTAGTGATTAAGGTGCTGGCCTAGAAACCAGGGGATTGTGAGTTCTAGTCCAAACTAAGGAATGCAAATAGGCTGATTGATTTTGGGCCATTCACTCTCAGCCCAATTCACCTCACAGGATTGTTATTGTAGGGAAAGTAGGACGAGGAAAGACTGTTAGGTATGTTCACCATATTGAGTTATTTTTAAAAATAATAAAGGCATTATTAAAAATCAAATAAATAAATAAATATATTGGAATGGCTATGGTAAAGCAGGGAAAGAAACTCCAGAGAAAATGATTAAGGAGGAAGAAAATATTGAAGAACAGTTACCCTTTGGAAAAACCAAGTTGGCCTTGAGTAAAACAAGGCTAATGAGAAGTGTCTTTTCTTTCCTTAAAGCCACATAGTAATGTACATCAGAGGAGAGTTACAGGAATATAAGATAAAATTTCCATAAGGGCATAAATCGTAGCAAGCGTAGTAAATAGTGATCAACCAAATTTATCTATGTCAATTTTATATTGCTACTTTGAAAAATCTGATCATTGTCAGATTTTTGTCTTTCTTTTAAGTTTCAGAATTTAACTTTTAATGGCATAAGATAAGTGGGAACTGTGACTAGATCCATGCAACTTCCAGATAAACTCACAATGTTCTGAGAAGGATGGGATGTCATAACTTTTTGCTTCAGTTCTCTTTTTGTTGTCAGCTAGCTTTGCATCCAAGCTTATGTTTCTTTTCCTCAGAAACTGAATGGGGAATTCTGGGATTTGAATTCCACGCATCTCAAAGTTATCGAGTTTGAAAAATCTGCACCTGTTGGTTTAGGATCCCTGAAACCTAAAGCAAGTTTTCTATTATATTAAGATCCTTCATTTTAGGAAGATTTAATTTCTATGCAATTTGAAGAGAAGTTGCTTCATATTTTTATTATGAAACATGCCATGAGGATCTGTAACATGTCAACCCTCATGAAATAATGAATTGCAGTCATAATGTTATAGCAGCTTATATTTACAAATGATGTTGGGGGGGGTCAGAGGTCAAAAACAGTCAAGATGCCAGCCAATGCTGTGTATTTAAAGCCCTGCTCCTTTTTATGTGGAGCACATACATAATGCATGCAAAAAAGGAGTCATTATTCTCCCCTCCAATTTTTACACAGGTTAGACAAAATGTCAAGCTTTCTGCTCAAGTTTTAAATCTTTCAGAAACCTTTATTTACATGTTTAAGTTAAGTCTGAAAAGTTCAAAAAAGTGATGCTATAATGATTTAAACACAGAATGAAGAACCCATTAATTACACTATTTTATCTCTTAATGTATATTTTTATTAGAGAATTGACAGCATTTTTGCTTTACAGTTCTTTGAAGATAACCACAGGAACCATAGAAATGTAAATACATGATCCAGTTTTTTTTTTTTTAATCAGACAACATATGATCTGATCTCTTAATCAAACTGACTTTTATATTGAATAGTTTAGCTGGCTATTACTCTTGGAAAACATATTTTATTCTGTTTGGAGACATTGGAGTTAATGAATTTATGAATCCACATACAAAATAAGTATTTTATGATGCTGCTATGCAGTTATAATTCTCTTATCATTATCATCAATTTATGTCTTAGAAACCAAATAGAATACAATGTCCCAAACATCCAAACAATCAATTTAAATAATATCAGCATCAAAACTACAGAGGGAAAAATGCTGTTTTTGCAAATAAAGCTTTCTGGTCATTTGCTCTGCCCATCAGAAAAGGATATTGCAGTAGGACAAATCTAGCAGTACCTACAAAAAGTTTTGTTTAAAGATAAATTATGTTCAGTGTCCTATTTAACACATATATGAGATATAATAACTGATTTATTGACCGGTTATATGCCATCAAGTGTAATCAACTCTTAATTTGGTATTTCTTATATTTGATTTTGGTCTTTTTTTCATGATGTTCCTTGACTTTCATTACTTAGGGCTTGCAAATTCTTTGCATTTTGGGTTACTCGGATAGTCTTATCAAGATAGCACAACTTTGTCTTTCTTCCTCCAATTTTAAAATCATGTTCATCTTCTTCCAATCCATCTTTTCTTAATATATATTTGATATATCAATAGAATAAACAAAGGGGGAGCAGACAGCTTTGCTGCATTCCTTTCCCAACCTGGAGCCAGTCTATTTAGCCATGTTATATCCATGCCATGACTTCCTAATCTGTATCTTGGAATCCCCGTTTTTCTGAACATTTCAACTGTGATTGATCTAATCAAAGGCCTTTCTACAATCAATGACTTATTTGTAATATTCTTTGGTTTTTAAATTATCCAGTGTGCATCAGCAATGTCTTATTCTCCTGAAGCTTTTCTAAAGTCAACTTAAAGATCTGGCATCTCTTACCAATAGTGTATAAACACTATTCACAAGAGATGTCAATAGTTTATGCGCTTTGTTAAGTCTTTTTGGAATATATATTGGAACGTAGATTTATTTCCTCCAGTTCATTGGTCACTATGTCATTCCCATATTTGCTAGCACAGGTTGGTTAAAACTTTTACTGATTTTTTTTTTCTGTGGCTTGCCATACTTCCCATTTGTTTAGAGCAGATACACGCTCTGAACTCTAGGATATTATATAACTTCCTGTAACTTTCCACTTTTGTAATGATTGGAATGCCAATCTAATTTTATGTTCTACTACTTGTAACTAGAGAATAACTTCTGAGGTATACATAAAAATGTATCCTTCTAAAAAGAAATGCATATCCTCTACATTTGTTTGAATCTCTACTTCTTCACTTATGGGATATTGAGGAATGGGCTGGATGTTAAGCCTTCTCTGTGATAGCTTTTTCCTCTCAGCTTTCTTTCTTGAGGAGATCCTTCTTCTCACTCTTATTGTTATTATATTATGTTTATTTATTTCTGTTGTTTTGGACCACTCGGGGTCAACAAAGAATGAAGGAGCATGCAAAACTAATAAGTGAACTATTAGATGACTTGTTATGTAGGCCTGTTGTGTTATTCCAAGGTCAAAGAAGTCCTTTGCAAAGAAATGAAGTTATATCCTTCAGTGTCCATTTTCTTATTCAAAGGAAGGAATTCAAAGGTAAACAAAGCATTTTAATGTTTGCAAGAACCTGAGATTGTCCTTTTGCATTAAATTAGCCCCTTCTTTTGCTAAATATCCACCCCCTCCCTAAAACTCCAATAAAATAACAAGGTTTGGAAAAATAATTGTTCTTTATCTTCTTGGAACAGAGTCAAATGTTTGCCCTCACTAATGATTCTGACACACATTAGTAGAAGTATGAAAAATTTCCTGGGGGGATATGTTATTAAATCATTTTTTTTGCCCTATACTCTTTAATAAACTAAATTAAATGATTGACATGCACATTCAAGACAGCCAATCTTTTAAACAATTTAAAAAGATGGAAATAATGACTCTGGGCTTGGACTTGGGATATCTGGCCAACTCAGTAAGCTCTATTTCTAGCTAAGGATGTGAGGTGCTCCTCAGGAAATCTTATGCCCCTAATACAGCTGGTTGGGCCTGAAGAGGCTATGAAACAGTTTCTATCCTCTGAAACTCTAGTGTAAGCTGCAGAAAGATGTGAAAAGACAAGGAATATGTTTAGGGTTTGTTTGGAAAGGTACATATTTTTTTCCCAGGAGATTACTTATACTTGTACTGGTAATCTAATTTCTGTGTGTTAATACTTTAAATTATTTAACAAGATATATTGTTAGGAGGATATTCACCAAGTTAGACTGTAGTCCTATAAATGTTTTGATCTGCTGGATGGAAAAAGTGTGTGCTTTCAATAGGTGCATTCTGTTAACAGGTATTCTTTTAAATGGATTCTACTGTAAGAAGATACAAGGTTTGGGTAATGAGATGGAAAATTGCTAACCACACATTAGGTAATTACAGTGTTTTTGTCCAAATCAATTTTGTCAGACAATAATAAATCTAAAGAATAGATGTCTAGTCTACATGTTATAGACATAAGCAGAATATTATTTTTGTGAAGCTATTTTTCAATTGGCTTTTTGGCCACCAGTATTGGGGAAAAATGTCAAAAGCTATTTTTAATAACCTAAGAATATATAGAAAGACTAGGGTAATGGGAAATAAAAATTCCAAAAGCATAGAGTTCAGAGTGTGTATCTGCTCTGAACTCTTTTACAATTATATTTACAATTGGTACTTTCATGATATGTCACAACAGCAGAAACAATTTCATTTAACTTCAACTCTTTTGCTCATGTACAGCTTTAGGAAGAGCTGTCACTTTCTATTCTAAGATTAACTCAAGTTTACCTGAACTGAGCAATTTGCAGAAAATACAGGATCACTTAATCTGGTCCCTGAAGAAGATCTCCTTACCATTTCTTCTCTGGCTTGTGGTTCACCTGCCATTGAATGGGTTTCTAAAAACTGTTTTTTTACTATATGACACTCTGTTCCCCAAAGCTAAACCTAATTCTAAGAAATTGTTTAACAAATGGGGAAAAAAAGATTCCTAAGGTATTATTCTCCACTTTGCCACCCTTTGGACATTTTGAAAAGTCACTACTATCCATGCTAATGAGAATTCCAGGTCTTGAAATTCCAACATATCTGATGAGCTTCAGGTTGAGTGAGGCTATGTCAAAGCAATACCTCCAGTTCTTAAATTGTTCAGATGATTAAAAGATAGCACAGCCAATGATACCTATAACTTCCATTTATTCAGTAGCAAGTATGATGGCACTTTATACAGTATGAGTGCTTAGAAATACATCTACTGCATGTTCCATTGCATAGACTGCTTTAATATATCTTAGTCATATGAACAGTTAAATCTGAGGATAAATGAATTCTTCACTCAAGATTACTAAAGCTTTGCAGGTAACTTTAAGAAAAAAGGTTGTCCCTTCATCCAGCACAGAGTTTACTATAGAATAGTTAGATCATCAAATGAAGCAGTCTTCAGAGAGTAGAATGAGTTCGTATAAGTGCCTTTTTGAATAATGGAGGTTACAATGAGCAGATTGTCCATATAGTAGGGGAAAATAAGAGCCAAGGTGGCGCAGTGGTTAAATGCAGCACTGCAGGCTACTGCTAGATCAGCAGGTCAGCGGTTCAAATCTCACCGGCTCAGGGTTGACTCAGCCTTCCATCCTTCCGAGGTGGGTAAAATGAGGACCCAGATTGTTGGGGGCAATATGCTGACTCTCTGTAAACCGCTTAGAGAGGCCTGAAAGGCCTATGAAGCGGTATATAAGTCTACTGCTATTGCTATTGCTATTGCTATTGCTATAAAATATTGAGAGAGAGAGAGAGAGAGAGAAAGGGGTGGGGAATCTGGAAGTCTACTTAATGAAATCACAATTACTTTGCACAAATGCATCATTAGTTAGCCATTCTAAAGTGACTTTGTTGCATGATAATGATAGCGTTTTATGTGAATTTGACTATCAATAACAGTAATAAAACCAAGCTCCACCCATGTAGCCCAACTTACCATAATGATTAAGTTGCTCTAATATTCTTATATTTTGATATTCAGTTTATATTGCTGGAAACAATGCTGCCTCTGATGAGTAAGACATTAAATCAGCCCATTAGAACTGCCCCATTATCTTGAATACATTATGTTGGGACTGGAAATATCTTCAGATAGAAATGTATATAATAGTATTAAATAACTTTACACCCAGGCTGTTTCTTCAAGGGTGAATTAACTATTTTAGTAGCTGATATTATTCTGTGCAAAAGAAATATCTGTTGTAGTAAAGGCATTGCCGAAAACAGAAAAGGAAGGCTTGAAATAGAAAGTTTAAACAACATACAAAAAAGTATGAACATTTTTAAAAAAATCTTAGAAAGAAGTATTGTTCAGACTTAATTCTAGCCATGTCACCTCAATCAGAAACAAATGGCTAAGTGTGTCCATGCATCCGCATAATAGCATACCCTTGTAAATGAAAAGCAAGAATACAGGCCTTAAGAGATCACATAAAATGTGATATTACAAATATTAAGTCCTCTGCAAATAATTCCTAACATATGAACAAAATTAAATTAGGCAGTCTGAAGCTGCAAGCTGGGAGACATTAATTCCTCTCCCTAATGTCTCCTTAATATATGCTTCCAATACATGATGGGGATTTATTTTTAAATAATGTTATTGCACTACCAACTGACCTTCATGTCTGCTTCAATCTGCATACAGAATGAAAGTACCGAAAAGGTATTTTCTTTCTTATGTCCAAGGAAAAATCCTTGAAGAGTGTGCCTGAAAAGCAAACTTTTGGATTTCTATTTTAAACAGTAAATATGAGAGCTGATTCACATCCATTTGTAAATAATGTTTTTCATACTTGGCAATGTTTAAGATCTGTGGACTTCAACTCCCAGAGTCTGGCTGGGAATTCTGGTACATGAAGTTCATTCATCTTGAAGCTACCAAGTTAGAAAATACTTATTTAAATTGTTTATTTTAAGGCAGAGATGTGGAGCTCCCAATTATCTCCCAAAGACTTGTGAAAGAGATTTCAGTTTAACATCATTCGGAAAGAGAAGCTGACAGAAGCTCCCAATATTTTTCTTTTCAGTCTGACTTTCTTTCTTACTAAATGATCTTCAGATTCTTCAAATTTCTCTACAGCAGGGGTGTCAAGCTTGATTTCATTGAGGGCTGCATCAAGGTTGTGTTTTACCTCCAGAGTCAAGGTGGGCATGGCCAATGTGGCCGTGGCCAGCTAGAACTCACTAGTATTGGGGTGGTGGCCCAAGTGTTCTGCCAAAAAAATGGGATCCCAAGCTCCATTTCTAGCCATGATGGTCTCCTGCTTCCTTCTGCCAATAAAAACGGAGCTCAGCAGGAGGCTGTCGCAGCTGAAAAATGGAGCCTGGGAGAACCGCGCATGGCCCTCCCAAACTCCACTTTTGCTGGCAGAGGTACTGCTGCATTCCTTTGCTGTTTCTAGGGCAGCCCCATGAGCCAGATCTAAACACCCGTGGGCCGGATCTGGCCCCCGGGCCTTGTGTTTGACATTCCTGCTCTACAGCATTTCTTTGCTCATGTTGATTTTTGCATAAATGGATAGAGACAATGTAATATGACAGCATTCATTTTCTTCATTGTGCCAGCGCAGTTAATTAGACAGTTTTAGACATAAGATGGTAATTGTTACTGTATTCTTTGGTGTCCAGTTCTGTTATGAACAACTCTACTATGGTAGTGCATGAAAACCTTTTGATTGCTCTTTGGTTGCCTTTGGTTGCCTTCTTTTTATATTTCTTTGGACCACAAGAATCTTTTTTTTTCTTTCCAAACTGCTTTAAGTTATTGAATCAAGAAGCAATTAAGGGTTATGCCTAAGACATTCAGTGAAATGTCTTGTTTGGATCAAGGATTATATTCATTTTTCAATTGAATGAAGAATTTGGGGGGAAAAGATAAAATTATAAAGCAAAAAATAAGATCAATTCCAAATTAAAGTTTCAAATTATATTGATTTCATTCTTAAATGAATATCATTTTGAATACTTTCCATTTGTCAGATTTTCTCAGGTCGTCTTCCCCTGCTCATGATTTTAGCATTAAGATAGTCTTTTACTTTTCATAAATCTAAAAATAGACCATTCATGGTTAATGGTTTTTGGAAGAGTTTTTTTGCATTAATGACATTTCATTGCACAAATAAGATTTATAGTATGGTTTATGTGTCATGAAAATTGTGAACAAACAATTTCAGAAATATTCTAAAATTGGATATTTTATTTAGTGCATTAATACGTTTTAAATAATGTTTTCTTTGGTATATTTTAATCCCATTTTTTTAGAATTATGGTACATTTGACAAAAAAGACATTGCCTACTCTAATAAACCTGGCTGTAGCTTATTTATATGATTCCTCTTCAAAAAGTTTCCAAAGCAAAAGGTCCCCCTTCATGTCTTCTATTCGATATATATAGTACACGCACGTACACACACACACAAAACTATATAAATATATACTGTCACTTATTAAAATGGAGACTTTTTTCAGTTTTCAAATTTTATAGCTGGGTTAGCATCCAAATGATCAAATTCAGACAAAAAGTAATCTTTCTTTCTAAAGATTACTGTTGTTGTTGTTGTTATTATTATTATTATTATTATATCAACAGTCAGCTAAACAGTTGCACATTTATTTATTTGGTAATTATTCAAATGTCCATCTGATGAGCAGTGACTCTGGGTGGCAAACCATAGTTAATTTTTAAACAGTACATATATAATAATAAACCTTTAACAACAGAAAAATCATTACAAGTGGATATAATTCAAACTAAAAATATATACAAACTCCAAGCAGAGAGAGTGTAAGTACATCCCTTACTGGAGTCATTTAAACAAGTTTCCAGTTCCTTGGGATCCCCAGGACTGATGTCAAAACCAGGTCTTGACAGATCCTGTTACTGTTAGATACTTGCTTCTGCAGTAAATAGTCTCAAAGAGACTATTTTACCTAACAAAATAAGATAAAAACCAAAACGCACAAGTGAGATTTCCCATGAGCAGACCATGAACTCTGAATAAAGACAGGAAGCAGCATAATTAGATCAATAAAAACATTCCTTCCTACTGCCTATTGTCAAACAGGTAACAATTTGTGTCCTTTTGTGTTGAAAGACATCTGGTCTCTACCTGCTGCAGCTATTGTCTACTGTTTCTAAGCCAATGGCACAAGAAAAAGGTAGATCAAAAATAATGTGATAAACTGAACAGACGGACTGTCAATGAATGCATTTCATGTGCCTTTATCAGCAGGGATATGAAGAAATAAACCTGAGAATAATAAAAACAGAGCCATGATGCTCAGAAATAGTATTTTAAAAGAATTATTAGTGAAGGAAATTAACTTGAACATAAGGTGGATATTGGTGGGCACACTGACAATTATTGTATTTTTGTTTTGAAGGAAAATTGTAATAAGGACATAATAAATAATAGTAGAATATAATATACTGGAATACTAGAATTAGTAGAAACTTGTTATTCTGTAAACATTTGTTTCCTGTAACACATATATGCTACATTATGTCTTTGTATTTGCATTTCCTGTAACTAACTTCCTGTAACATACCTATGCTGTATTAGATCTCTGTAAAGTATCTGGTATTTCTCAAACATATGTTCCTGCCATCAATCTGAATCCATATCAATCTTATTCCTGTTTTTCTCCTGCCATCCGCAGCCTGGCTCTTATCTCAGGTTGGAGCTGTATACATCATCCAGGCTCACCCAGCGGATAATTTACACCTCAGCCTTAACTTACACCTTTATATCTGTGTTATCAAATCCATATATTTCTGCACATACTTTTTCATCATTTTTTTTCCATTATTGTAAATTATTTTTGTATCTATGTTAATGGAACATTATGGCAATTCTGTCATGATGCTTACAAGTCTGAATAATTTTGTTGAATTCGCTAATTATGTGATTCATGGTTTCATCTTTTTCTTTACAAATCTTGCCTTTGCTGCTTTTTAATATCTGTTAAATCCCTGATTTCATGTTTGTTATTGATCTGCAAAAGTTATTCCTTTGGTTTGCTTTTTGATCATACCTGTTTGTGGCCTTTGCCAATTCCTGCTCTTATCTATTTTATCTTCAGTTTCTTTTATATTTGGGGCTTATAATGGTTTATTTCTCCAATTTTCTAAATGGCTTTCAAACAATTCACTTTTATAATGATTTTTGGAAAACGTTCAGGATGTTTTCTTTGCAAATTGCAAGGAGCATTTTTTCTTGCTTACCTTTTTCTTTTCCTTCAACTTGTGTTTTGCCTGCAGTAAAATAAGGGCTTCGGTTTTTTAGGTTAAGTATAGTCAATCAACATCATTTGGCAGTGCTTCCAATGTTTTGCAAATATTCCTAGATATTCATTGTTTCTCTCTATGGGCAAAGATTTTATAAGATTCTTATTTTGAAATTGTATACCTTCATTGTTGTGGCCCAGCAGGAGCCCTTGGAGCTGCCACCAGACTCCGACAGCGAGGAGCCCTATTAGTTGACTCTGGGGGATGTGGAGGACCCTGGACAGGGTTCCGACTCTGAGCAGGGTGCAGAGAGGCTGGTTGGCCACCAGGAGGCGCCTGAGCCTTGGACCAATGGGGAGGAGACAAGGGAGTGTGATCCTGACATTAGGCATTGGAGCAGTGAGGAGGAGCCAAGGGAGGTGTTCCTGGATGCTCGGCAACTAAGAGCTAATAGGCGTAAGGAGCAGTTGCGCAGTTACAGGAGGTAATTGTACTCAGCTGGTGGTAATTAGGCTCCTCTCAAGACTATAAAAGGAATGCTTGTGCACATGCCCCTTTTGCAGGAGTCAACGCATTCATTAAAGTTGGAGAACTTTCATGGCTAGCTTGGCAGGCTGGATAGCTGCCAAGGTTAGTCTGTGCTGAATTGCTGCCAAGGCCTGGACTGTGCTGGATTGCTGCCAATGTCTTGTCTGTGCTGGATTGCTGCCAAGGTCC
The DNA here is from genome assembly GCF_051295495.1 of Thamnophis sirtalis. Classification (NCBI taxonomy): domain Eukaryota; kingdom Metazoa; phylum Chordata; class Lepidosauria; order Squamata; family Natricidae; genus Thamnophis; species Thamnophis sirtalis. The sequence continues at coordinate 57,639,579 of NW_028261389.1, read as the reverse complement.
TGTCTGTATGTTAATAAATCCTTTGAAGTATCTCTGTCACGGCGTGCTTTGGTGTAGGACGAGGGGGATCAGAACACTTCATTATCTTCCATTTTGCCTTTTGTATGCTGAGCATTAGACATTTGTCAAACTCAAATTCTATTTTGATATCATAGCTATGTAGTGCTACAGTATTAAGTAAAGATACATTTTCAAGTTTTGATTTGCCATATTGCTTCAAATCACCCAACCCTAACCCTAACCCTAACCCTAACCCTAACCCTAACCCTAACCCTAACCCTAACCCTAACCCTAACCCTAACCCTAACCCTAACCCTAACCCTAACCCTAACCCTAACCCTAACCCTAACCCTAACCCTAACCCTAAACTAACCCTAACCCTAACCCTAACCCTAAAGCAAACCCCTAAACCTAATCCTAACCCTTAATTTAAATCGGCTTTCTGTCGCCGCACTGTTTTAAAGCGCCCTTCTGTCGCCGCGCTGTTGTCACGGCGGTGATGACGTCGCGGTGATGACGTCGCGGCTTTAGCGACACGGTTTTATCACCGCTATTTTGACGAGCGCGGTTTTGTCATGCCACACATCAAAAGAAGCATCTATGTCTCTAGTATTTCCCAGAAATGCTTTGTAAAACAAAAGGTACCATATTTTCCACAAAATAAGACCTATCCCAAAAAGAACCCTGGCTTGATTTTTACGTTTGTGCCTAAAGTAAGTCCTAGTTAAGATCCCACCCACTCTGTCCACCGACTCATACAGTGGTATGAGGGGGGGGGGAGGCACATGCACTAAAATCAAGCTAGGGTGGGGATGCGGGGTGGAGCTGCTCCACATACCCTGCACCCATTTACCTTAGGACTGCCACAGCCAGGCCTTCCATTCCCCTAAACCTGTTGCACCACTGCTTGACTTCTGCAGCTGCTTATGGCCACTTGGGCCAGATACCACATGGTGTGTCACACTGTTGCCTCCATATGGCTCATTGTGCAGATACCATCATTTGCAGAAGGATGCTGCCTGCCACATCATGCCAGTGCCATCTATCATGTTGTGCATGCAAAGGCACAATGCAACACATGGTCTCCTGCCATGAGCAGCAGCACAGGCACAATGAGCAATGTGGCCTCCTGCAAGCTGGCTTGATGTGCCATGTGGCATCTTTCCACAAGTGGCCACAGAAGACGTCAGGCAGCAGAGCAACAGGGGTGTGGCAGGTCTAGATGCAGTAGTCCTATGGTAAGTGGATAAGATATCCCCTGAAAATAAGACCTGGTGCTTATTTCGGACCCAAAAGTAAATAAGACCAGGTCTTATTTTTGGGGAAACACAGTAGTTTGTTCAAAATTCTGATTTTGTCAAAATGAGTGATAATGTAAATATTCTATTTTTATATTCCTTGATTTTCTTTGAAATATCTCATTTTTTAATTCTCTTAATCTTATTATTTACCAATTTCTTTCTTTCAAATTGCTGATACCAGGTTGAAATTTATTGATATTTCTTTCTGATTTTTCCATTTTGGTATTTGATTATGTTACTTTGGTTTTACAGCATTTATGTTTTTCCTCCAAGGCTTGTCAGATATGGTCAGCTACCATCAGCTTAGATTCCTGGATTACTGAGACACCCATCGCCTTACTATGATGAGGTAATGGTTTATGAGAGCATTATTTATTTAACTCTCTGTCTCTCTTCAATTCTTACTTACTTGTTTCAAATATCAGGGAAAAAATCAAAGCTTAAGGTTCTTCAGTATAAATCCAATTCTTTCTGCACAGAATGTTATTCTTTTCACCAATATAAAGTACTAGCCCGAGAGGATAGTTGGCTTACTACTGGTATAAAATAAGTGAAAATCATAAAACCCTTTGGTAATCTTAGCATCCTAACCAGGAGCCCACAGTAGTTGGATATGAAATTTTCAAAACCATTATGAGTAAAATATTGCACCCTTTAAAAGTATACACCCCTATCATAAATTCAGGTTATTTTTGTCCATTTTATTGGAGTTTTAAAGACCAGAATGGAAACTACCACCATTCCATTAAAAAGGGGATTTGCCATCCCAAACAGAAAAATAACCAAACACATCCCACTTGACTCTTGTTGTATCACAATTCTATGGGCCACAGACCTTCAGCCTTCAGGCAAGAAGCAGATGAAATATGTTCTTTATGTCAAAAAAGATTCCTTGGCCTTAGCCTAAGAACTGTCAGAATAGTTTCTTTTTTTAGACTGGTACATCTTTTGTATTGGCAAAGTTGTACAATTCTATCTTACCCAACAGGGATGATATGTTGCTGTTCATGACAGTTTGTCAAGCTGTACCAGTCTTCTTGTAGCTCTACCAGTTTCCTTATTCTACTCAGTTTTGAAGGTGGCAAATGCATCATTATAAAAAAGGGAGGGAAGGGGAAAGCAATGTGTCAAAACCAGTGGCGTGTTGCCAATTTTGTTACTACCAGTTTGAGTTCGCACATGACAATTCTGTGCATGCTCAGAAGCTCCTGCGCATGTGCAGAAGTATCTGGGAATTTGGGTGGAGCCTCCCATCACCACTACTACTGGTTTGCTCAATCCAGGCAGAACCGGCAGCAAGCCATCTCTGGTCATAACCTTTAAATTTATTGCTGGAATATTCAATTTTTTGCTTGGAATTGCAATTGAATAAAGCTTAGCAAAGCTCCATAAATATTTACATAATTATTGCCAAAGCACAGTACAATCTCATATGTCCACATAACCATGCCATTGTAAACCACAATGACTATTTAGGGGACCAGAGGCAGCAAGCAATGGGTAAATATTAACTTAGTTTTCTTGGTGCCTGATATCTCAGTGATGGAACAACTATTTATGTTGTGCTTTTTCTGATGATAGAAGGAATCATGCCCATTCTTCCAAGAAGTTTTAGACTATAGACAATAAGATTATATCCAAGATTTTTGGCCTGGCTGACAGCAATCAATGAGAATTGGACTTCAAATCATCTGCTGGCTCTGGCATTCATGAATAGTGATCTATCCAAATCACTTTCATGAAATATACTATGCTAACATGTCATGCTGTAATTGAGGGGTCCAAGCTAGTTTTTTTTTGACATACTGTAATTTCAATGTAGTTTAAGACGTCCTACCACTTAAAATGTGATGAATTGCTGCTTCCTTTGCCATCTCTGCCATGTTCTTCTTCCAATGGTTTCCTGACGGAAGTTTTTCTTCAAAGTTATACAGTGGGCAAGCTGGCAACAGAGTCTTCCTGGCCAGCATAATAAAACTGGTTCCAGGCCCAATTTTGTCACAGCAATTCACACCATGGAAGGCTTTCAATGTAAGATCAGGAAACAACACACACTCCTTTAAGCACTTAACTGGCTCATCAAGGTATTTCTTGCTCTGGAGAAAGGAGGATTCCTGTGCATATCTTTGTAGATTTCATCCCATTTTGAAATAATATTTCTGGTTCCACTTGTCCAAGATTAGGGTGACCAGACATCCCGCATTTGGCGGGACAGGCACGCCTTCTCATAATTTTTCCCGCGTCCCAGGCCATTCCCAAAAGATCCTGCTTAATTTTGGCGCCTTCTTCGACTCGCTCCCCCGCCCATCTGCTGCCGCTCGCATGGGCAGGGTAGCATAGCGAGTGAGCGGGCGGATGGGCAGAGGAGTGAGCTCGCCTTTCCAGCCCCACTTCTGGACAAGCCATGGGAAAGCCTCCGTGAAAAGAGCCACCTGGGGCCGCTGCTTCTTCTCAGAACTCAGAGTAAGTGACGGGCAGGGCGAGTGAGCAGGTGGATGGTGGTGGGATCGCCGCCCGCTGCACTGCAACTGACTCGCCCCGGGCCGGGTGGGCTGGGAGGCTTTGGGCGTCTGGGCAGGAAGAGTGCAGAGAAAGGCAGAGCGGCGCTCGACGTGACTCTGCTACTTCTGCTGGAGGAGCCCCTAGATAGGGAAGGCAGGTGGTGGAGCAAGGGAGCGCAAGCGGCGGATCCCGGGCTCATATGCAGATGGAGCTCTCCAGGCACAGGAGCGCTGGAAAAGTGCTCCGCTCATGCACCCACCGGGACGGAGCACGCTCACTCGCTCGCTCCAGCCCTGCCTGCCGGCACGCTAAACTGCTGGCTTGACTTCGAAGGGCTGGCTTGCCTTCCACGTCGGTCCGCACGGAAGGCAAGCCAGCCCTTCAAAATCATGCCGGCAGTTTAGAACTCGCCCGGCATTCAGCGAAACATGTTTCGATGAATGGCAGCCGAGGGGCATGCTAAAGTGCCGGCATGACTTTGAAGGGCTGGCTTGCCTTCCAAGTCGGCCCGCACAGAAGGCAAGCCAGCCCTTCAAGGTCATGCCGGCAGTTTAGAACTTGGCCGCCATTCAGCAAAACATGTTTCACTGAATGGCGGCCGAGGGGCATGCTAGAGTGCCGGCATGACTTTGAAGGGCTGGCTTGCCTTCCGCGCGGGCCGACGTGGAAGGCAAGCCAGCCCTTCAAAGTCATGCCGGCACTCTAGCATGCCCCTCGGCCGCCATTCAGTGAAACATGTTTTGCTGAATGGCGGCCAAGTTCTAAACTGCCGGCATGACCTTGAAGGGCTGGCTTGCCTTCCACACGGGCCGATGTGGAAGGCAAGCCAGCCCTTCAAAGTCATGCTGGCAGTTTAGAACTCGGCTGCCATTCAACTAAACATGTTTCGCTGAATGGCGTCCAAGCCCTGCCGGCAGCCTTCCGGGCTGGCCGGCCATTCAGCGCTCGCACCCAGCGCTTGCACGCCCACAGGATGGCGCCGGGGAGGAGAGGAACTGAGCATGTCCCGCCGCTCATGGTACGGGCGAGGGTTGGCCGGCTGGGAGTGGGGGTGGCTGCTGCTGAGGCCTCCAGCCTTGGAATCCTGGGCAGGGAAGGTGAAGGTTCGCTCCGGAGCTGCGGAAGACCGTTGTTGCACCGGGAGGCCTACGCCCCGGGGATCCCCCGCTCCACCCATTCGGATTACCCCCAAACCCAAAGGAGCCTGGGCGCAGGGGTGCAGGCCAGGGAAGACGGGGTTTGGGGGCTCGGAGGAGGAAGGGGCGATCCCCCCCTCCATTCGTCTGTCCCGCTGCAGAGCTCCTCCCGGAGGAGGGGGAGGCAGCGAGTACGCTGATCCCCGTTTGCAAGACCAGCCCTCCACCTTCTTGTCTCGTTGGGAAGGGGGTGGGTGGGAGACAAGAAGGGGGCAGGCTGGCCTCGCTGCTTTCATTTCCCCTATTCCCCCCCTCCCAATATAGGTGCAGAGAAAGAGCCAGGCTTCAGAAAGGAAAGGATATTTTTAATAATTTTCTTTGTCTGAATATGATTTCCCATTGAGGAAAAGGGGAGTTTTAATTCCCCACCAGTAAAAAAAAAAGTTTAGTTTTTGAAGGGCCCTTGTGTGACATCTGCCTAGGATCCCACCTCACATACCTCCTCTTTCAGAAAGAGCTTGGTGCACCTAGGATCCCACCTCACACACCTCCTCTTTCAGAAAGAGCTTGGTGCACCTAGGATCCTACCTCACACACCTCCTCTTTCAGAAAGAGCTTGGTGCACCTAGGATTCCACCTCACACACCTCCTCTTTCAGAAAGAGCTTGGTGCACCTAGGATCCCCAACCTCACACACCTCCTCTTTCAGAAAGAGCTTGGTGCACCTAGGATCCCACCTCACACACCTCCTCTTTCAGAAAGAGCTTGGTGCACCTAGGATCCTACCTCACACACCTCCTCTTTCAGAAAGAGCTTGGTGCACCTAGGATCCCACCTCACACACCTCCTCTTTCAGAAAGAGCTTGGTGCACCTAGGATCCCTCACCTCACACACCTCCTCTTTCAGAAAGAGCTTGGTGCACCTAGGATCCCACCTCACACACCTCCTCTTTCAGAAAGAACTTGGTGCACCTAGGATCCTACCTCACACACCTCCTCTTTCAGAAAGAGCTTGGTGCACCTAGGATCCCCCACCTCACACACCTCCTCTTTCAGAAAGAGCTTGGTGCACCTAGGATCCCACCTCACACACCTCCTCTTTCAGAAAGAGCTTGGTGCACCTAGGATCCTACCTCACACACCTCCTCTTTCAGAAAGAGCTTGGTGCACCTAGGATCCCCCACCTCACACCCCTCCTCTTTCAGAAAGAACTTGGTGCACCTAGGATCCCACCTCACACACCTCCTCTTTCAGAAAGAGCTTGGTGCACCTAGGATCCTACCTCACACACCTCCTCTTTCAGAAAGAGCTTGGTGCACCTAGGATCCCCCACCTCACACAGCTCCTCTTTCAGAAAGAGCTTGGTGCACCTAGGATCCTCCACCTCACACACCTGCTCTTTCAGAAAGAGCTTGGTGCACCTAGGATCCCTCACCTCACATACCTCCTCCCAGCTTGGGGGATGGTGGGATCTCCTGCTTTCTGAGCTTGGTGCAGCAAGGATCCCACTATCCTACTATTTTATTTTTCTTTATGTACACTGAGAGCATATTTACCAAAGACAAATTCCTTGTGTATCCAGCACACTTGGCTAATCAACTATTCTATTCTACTTTACTCTACTCATTTCTATTTCAATTCTAACAAGGAGTTTAGCTTCTCTCTCTTGAAAATGAAAGCTAGCATAAGGCATTATAATGCAAGCTAGCCTTAACTTTCAAACAGTTTATTTAGTGACCAAAGTTACAATGGCAATGAAAAAAGTGACTGATGACCATTTTTCACACTTAGTGACCATTTTCACACTTAGTGACCATTGCAGTATCCTCATGGTCACGTGATCAAAATTTTGATGTTTGGCAACAGATTCGTATTTATGATGGTTTCAGTGTCCTGGGGTCATGTAATCGCCTTTTGTGACCTTTTGACAAAATATAAAGTTTTAAATCAACCCCCCCCACCCCACCCCGATCAATGGTGTCCCTCTTTACCAATCTGAAAATCTGGTCACCTTATACCAAGATGCTTCTTCAGCTCTTCAACTCTCTCTACAAAGAAAAACCAGAAGGTCCAGTTGCCTCTTGAAAGAGCACCTTTGGGACAACTATGACCTGGATGACTGAGAATCTCTATAGCCATTTGAAAATATCTTTTCTTTTCTTTTTTTTTGAGTGAGTCATGGGCAGAAAAAAGGCAGTCCTCCTAGGAGCACAGAGAAGCAGTCACTTTTTATCATTCTTCCTAAATTTTCTTTCTGCAAGCTTCCTTCTTAAAAAAAATTTTTTCTTTGTCAATGTGGAAAATCATCATTAAATCATTGTGTTATGGTTACAAATCCAGCGCTTACCAAAAGCATACATATCCATTCCTTGAAAGTTAAGAAATAAAATAAAAACAACACAATTTAAATTTAAAAGAAAGGAATAAGAATCAAGGTAATCAGCTGAGTACATTCAATACTGAGCATCATTAACAAAAGTGTGGCACAAGAAACTTAACTTCATATGTATTGTCGACATCTCTGTTTCCTAATGCAGGGGGATCCTTACAAATTGTCATTGGAATCAGTCGGTAGAAAGGTATTGAGAATATATCTATTAGCATTATTATAATAAGAATAATATTAGAATTATACAGTCAAAAAAAATCTGCATTGGCAAGAGAAGATGTAGTCTTCCACTGATATTTCATCTAAATTTGTAAATGAGAATTCATAACTTCTGGGATTCAGCAAGTAAAGATTAAAAAAAGAAAAGTTAGAGCTCATTAAGGATGAAGCCCCCATCACTCTATTAATCTATAGCAAGAATCTACATTACATTAATCTATAGCATGAAGTCTACATTAAAGCCAGAAGCTAGAAAGCCTACAATATAAGTAATGAGTAATGTACATTGGCAAGATTTAGCTTCTCTGGTTCTTTAGTGTCTTTGGGATTTAGCAAAAATAAATCTTATTTAATGCCAATGTACTCATTACTGGAAGCCATCAGGTAAAATCAAACTATCATCACTAGCATTTACCAAAATAGAGAGCTATTTGCTGCCAAGTTACATGCTACACAAGGGTGCAAAGTATGTATTTACAAAACTGATATGCTACAAACAATCACAGGGATAATAAACAACCTTGCTTTATACCTTATTTAATAGGATCCTATCCTATTTTATCATTCATTTAGTCATGACAACCACATGACTACGGAGGCATCTTCAGACAGTGTTGGCTCTTTGGCTTTGAAACGGAGATGACCAACACCCCCTAGAGTCGGGAACAACTAGCACATATGTGCGAAGGGAACCTTTCCTTTCTTTGACTGCTGATTCTCTTCATATATAAAGTTTTTATTTTTTTTCATTTTCATAACTAATAACCACATGTATACTATTACATAACTAACATCATATTATATTGTTAAATGTTTGCATCAATTCGTCTTACCATTAACTCCCAAAAACAATTATTGGCTCTTCTGCTCTCCATACCCTATCCATCACTTTCTTCTCCCTCTCTCCTCCCTACCTACTTTCTTCCCTCTGTTGTCCTTCTCTTCTCTACTTCCCCTTCCTCTCTCCTTCACCTCTCCCCTTTTTACCTCCTTCTTTCTCTCCTCTTCTTCCCCCCCGCCCTCTCTCCTATCTCTCTCTTCTTCCCTTACCTCTCTCCTCTACTTCGCACTCTTCATCTCATTTACTTGGTGTATTTCAGCCTCTGAGTGAACTCCATTTTATGTTGATGGTATTTATAATTCCTTTTCAATTTTCAATTAACACATTTAATTTTAACATATATCTTCCTCCCTCTTTTTTAAAAGAAAAAAGGTATACATATATAGTAATTGTATTTTTTTTTTTTAAAAAAACAGACTATTTTGGGCCGAGATGTGATCCCTGGTTATGATTCCCAGCTATTCTCATAATTATATTTATATAGTTATGCATCCTTACACACCCCAAATTTATAGTTCTGTCTTTATAATCTCAATAATATCCCCTTGTAAGTATATTTCATGTTCCCTCTCCATTTTTCCTTATCTTGACTTAGCTTACCCTTAATTGTCTTTAAATAACAATCCTTACTGTTCAATGTTCATTATAATTCTATTAATCTACTATATAGAATAACAAACTGTACACATCTCACTTTGTTTATCATCTTAAGAGTTCTATATGTGTCCATATTTCATATATTTTAATATACTTAATTGTCTTTCCTTTGTCATATTCAATCAATTAGCAACTCAGTTTAATTGTCATGTATAAAAGTGAATCACATACCTCTGCTTTACATTCTCCTGATAATAGTTTCATATTTGTCCATATTCCATATATTTTAACCTTTATTTAATTATCTTTCCATTATCATATTCAATCAGTTAGCAACTCAGTTTTGTTATCATATATAGGAGTAAACCACATATTTCAGCTTTATATTTCCCATATAGCAATTTCTAATTATCTGATTTTTTCCTAGTAAGTCTTTTGTCCCACTTCTCCATTCCTGTCTTCTTCCTTTTCTTTGTTTTGACATGTCCAACCCCTTCAATTTTTCCGAAGCCATTGTCACACCCAATGAAATATTTTGTATTTCCCTTTGTTGGGGCATAACCCCCCTCTTCAGTTTTCCCGATGCCACTGTCAAACTCAGTGAGATCTTTTGCCTGCTTTTTATTTCCTTTTGTTGGGACACATCCCCCCTTTTCAATTTTCCCTATACCACTGTCAAACCCAATGACATTTTTTGTCTGCTTTTTATTTTCCGCCATTTCTACTCCTTCATTATCCTCTCTTCTTCCTTCACTTCCTGCTTCTCCTCAATATCTAACTTCAAAATTCTATTTAAACTTGATTTTAATTATTTATGCATATTTTTTTATAATTTCATGTAGTTATTCAAATTTCCACTTTTCCATAATGTCCAGTTGCAAAATTACAGTTAGTTATACAGTTCCTATTTCAGAGTTCTGGTCCACCTTAAATTTAGCTAATTCAGCTGATGTGGAGAGGAAGGGAGGTGGGAGCCATCTTTTTCCTTTGTTTTCCCTTCAGCAAAAAAAATCTTCGTATTTTTCCATTTCTAGATTTTATTATTATTTTTCCCTTGTTACCTTACATCTCTCTTTGGTTATAGTTGCTCAAAATATATTAATTGGAACAAACTCAAATACAGCAAATCTCTGGTATGTTTCTCTTCACCTCCTGCTTTTCCAAATTCTGATTTATGGCAATTGGTTAATTAAAACTTCCTGCTCAGAGTTTCACATTCCATTCGCTGCATAGGCAAGATTAGGTTATTCATGAGAAAATAGTGTTTTTTTCTTGATTTTTTTTCTCCTTGTTACATTCCACCTCTCATTAATTGGAGTTGCTTAAGATATGTTAGTTAGAAGAAACTAATCTCCTCGGTATATTTTGGTTTCCATTTCACCCTCCTAATCTCTTTTAAAAACACAATCTTTTCAATCCAAATCCAAATTTAAAGTTTAATGTTTGAATGGGTTTGTCACTTCTGCTTTCTCCTTTCTGTCCAAATTGTTTAAAGCAATTGGCTCTTTTTAGGCTAATGATGCAACCCTCCATTTTTCTCCATCTTTCTTTCTTTTTGCCAAAATCCCGATCTGTCCATAATATTATTTATACTCTCAAGGTTCTTTGCCTTTTCCAAATTCTGATTTATGACTGTGGGTTAATTAGATCTTCTTACCAGGCTTTCATCTCGTCTCCTGCACGTGCCTGCACAGTTGCTTTGGCTGAAGCGAGCTTCTTGTGCAGCCATGTTGCCATGCTGCCTCCCCAAAACTGATTCAGAGAGTAAATCTCTGACCTATGAGGGACCTGTTGCACTCCCTCTGGGTCTGATGAGATGCTGTCCCTTCTTCACCCACCCCACAGGGAGCTTCTGATCCAAATAGGATGTCAGCATTGGTTTGACAGAGTTCAGGTGAGACTCTTCAGAGCTCACAGCCACTCATCTGTCCGGATGGAGAATTTCCAGTCGATCTTTGACTGCTGATTCTAAAATGGTATCTGCATATAAGTTATGTATTAATAAGAAAAAAAACAGATCAGCCCTTGATGTTGTGAATTGCAGAATACAACGAAAGTGTTAAAGTTATTTTTACCATCTCACTGAGCAAACACATCAGTTTTCCCCAGATGTGAGAGGAGAATTGAATGGAATTAATAGTTTAAAGTGTATATCCAGCTATCAGATTGATGGCCAGTTTTATTTATTGTCCTTTTTCCTTAGTTTGATTATAGGACACAGAAGAGGTGAGACCTCATAGGCTCAGTGGAAGAAGACTGAAATTAAGGTATGAGCATATAAGAAAACAAAACAATTCTAGAAAGATTACGGACAGACTTTTAGGACAAACATCTTGAAGAGTCTGGAAGAAATGTGGATTTGAAGAAAGTGAAGATGGGTATGAATCTTGCAAATTTACCTTGATATAAAAGTTCATAACCGTTCACCAATTGACAAGCACACTTAAATTCCATATATTATTGAAGAACTGACCCAAAACACACTTACATGTACAACCTGACTATTTTATGAATGTTCCAGCAATGTATTTCAATTAAATGAGATTCTAGGTATAAAACCTTGAAATATCATGCCTCATTACAAGAAACTGGAATAGTTCATTTGGATTATTTCCAAAACTATAATTCTAACCTACACTGCTAATTTACAAGTGTGTGTGTGTGTGTGTGTGTGTGTGTGTGTGTGTGTGTGTGACAACCCCTGGTATGCTTCCATTCTCTGTCTATCGGCTCGTCACAAGAGACCATCCAGACAGAAACCCAATATTTTAAACCCAATATATATATATATATTAGCTTCATTATCAGAAAACTCATGCAAAATAAATGAGAACTATTAACATAGGCACTTATCCAGACATTTGTACAATATAAAAAGAACGGTTCAGAGGTGTAAAAACCAATTGTTTTGTTTTCTCTATATATCTATATAACAAATGATATACTTCATTAAATCATTGGGGATTTTTTGTTCTGGCATTTAAATGGAAAACAGAAAATAGTTTATGTGTTGCATTAAATTAAATTCCCTAGAATAAGCAACCCTGGGGGGAAATATTAAATTAAGTTATACAATTTTTTGGTCCGATCAACACTAGCGTACAAATAATTGGGTACGCATGGATTTTCATCATGGTTTGGTGGATACAGTTCATTCACTTCAGCCTTCAAAATCATCACAATTAACTAGGCTTTAGAAAAATCAAAGGAAAATGCTTTCCTACCTTTTAGAGGCTTATATGCATGTTCTTAGGCAAGACAAATAAGAATAATTGATTGATGTAATAGTTCTAAAGATACGTATCTCAAGGGCTCAAAGTAATCAAAATAACAATATTGAAGAAACAAAGTTTACCCCAAAATATTGTAATAGCAATATCGCCTGAAGCATAATAGCACTGTTTTTTCTCCAGAGATGTATTATGTATATCATATATAATCTCAAAATTTATTATCATGACTGATTGAAAACCTCTAAGGAAATTATGTATCATATTGTGATCCAAAGACCAAGAAAGAGAAGGACACATAAACTGCAAATGTTTGATAATGTAAATGTCATTTTGATATTTTTCTCACTAATATTTGGTTCATAGTTTTCTTTTGTCTTTTTCTTTTCTTGAATTTAATACATAAATAAATATTCACTACTCTGAGTAGCAATTTTAAAAAACAGAATTAAACCCATATTTAGTATGTCTCCTGGATATGGAACTGTCTCAAAGGAAGAACCAGTGATTCATGTTTCATTCTTTCTGTCTAATGTACACATATATAGTTCATATTTTTCTCATATTGTGTAATAACTGAACTGCCAGCATTTCTTGAATTAAGGCTCTAATCCATGGAGGAACTCATATAACATTACAAAGATTATTGTAACTCAAATTTTCTTAGATCACTTCCCATAATCAATGAAATCACTAATTTATTTTCATTAACAGTCTGTGTAAAAGGGATGATGTCAAAATAAAAATGCATAAAACATAAAATGTTTTGTACTTGGAAATTTATCATTTTTGTAGTGTTGAATAATGAAATATTTTAATTCAGATAAATTTAGTGCCACAGTATCTCCCCAGCATGTTAGTTTAATCTCAATTGTTTGATTTCATTATTTATTTTCAACACATTTATTTTATTATTCCAATTCATTTTCAAATGAGTGTTCATTTTTTTTAGATTTCTACAAATATTTGAAAGAGACTATTTGATAAAAGGATTAATAATAATTTGTTGTCAATATTTTATCAGTGCTAATTCATTAGTGTTGTTAACAGGGAAAATGTATGCTGGAAAGAAAATTGATATGAGCCATCTGTCTGGAAATATTTAGGGTCATATTTATTTACTTACTTATTTTTATTGCTCTTATTTTGCCATTATCTGAAGGACTCCTACCTGTTAACTATGCATATGTGTATGCATGTGCACGCATATGTATTGATAAAAATATATCAATGTGTTAAGAATTTAAAAAACTATATAACTGCAATTATTTCACAATTTTCTCCTGAAATGCTCAGTTTGAAATAATTTCTGGACAGCTAAAAAATCTAATTTCTGGAGGAAAACTGTTTTACTTCACTAAAGTAAGAAACCTATAATTTAAGTATCATTAGATTTATAAGCAGTAGGTTAAAAACATTTTTAAAGCACATCAATGAAAATTTTCTTTGACACCTGAAAAACATCAAGCCACCCATTGGAGCAATTGCATTGGGAATTTAACTGCTCTAAGTGTAATTCATTTTGAAGGTATTGGAGAAGTTGTCTTTTAAGTATTTCATTCCTAGGCCCCTTATGACTTATAAACTACTGTCAGAACCTTAAATTGGACCCACTAACTCCTCAGCAAACAGTGCACCACTTAGTCACATTTAGATCTCCCATCTTCCACTTAACTTTTGGGCAGGTAAATTCTGCACTAATTATAGATTCCATATTATCTTCAAGGACAACCTTATGAACAATGTACTATAGTAATCAATTAAGGGCAACAATTAAGGAGACAAAGGCATTCCGTCGCTATAGCTAGTGTAACAATGTCCCTATAACTTTTCTTCAGTTATGGAGAGCCTCAAGATAGCATTTGTTTTTTTGGAAAGAGTTTTCTTTGACAAGATTAGGGCTTTCCAATTCCCAGGTCCTATAATTATCTATTCACAATAAGTCTTACCTGGATTCAACCTCAGAATTTTTGTTTCTTGGGGGGGGGGGGTTTATAATCAAGGCCATCATTATCTCCACACTCTCCTGATCCAGATGGAAAGAAAGATATATGTCACAACCTTACTTTGCTATAAGATGAAAAATAATAGAATTATAAGAACCATGGAGTCTAGCATTACTATGCATCCCAAGAAGATAAGAACATTATTGTTTTTCCCATTCAAGTGAAAGGTAACAAAATCTAATGACAGTCAAATTATTTTGACTCCTTAAGGGGAAAAGTTATCCTTTTATGAATCCCAAATCTGTCGTATTTGCTACATTCACCTGGATTTTAACAGCAGCTCAGTTCTGAAAAAGTGTGGAAAGCTGAGATGTTCTAGCTCATATTACAACAGTAAGATGGATATTCGTTTACAATGGTTTCAGTCAGATCTAGGAAATATATACTAATATATCCCGGAAACTGTTCTCGACTTCCAATTTCAACAGACTCATAATTTCAAGAGAAAAAACACCCATTATTGGAAGTTAATGTTATTAAGCAAATCTATTATGCTTCACTTGAATGAACAATTGATTTTTCATATCGATTATCAATATTTTAGAAAGATTCACAGAGTTCCTTCAGAGCTTGTGAAGAGGCCAGCCTTGTATTTCATCCATTTATCTGGCCCTGTTATTTAAGAGTGTGGTATCTATATTCATTCTTCAGAGGAACTCCTGAGATTAATTTAATCAAGATCTAAGGTTTAAAGAGCAATTCAGTCCCAAAGTGAATTACATAATCTATAGATTCTAATGCATACAACAATAAAATTTTAAAAGATTGTAACCATTTATGTAATGCTTATATAAATAATTATAAATATTCCCAAACATACTGTCTTTCCCCCAAAATACGTCATGTCCTGATAATAAGGCCATGCCACATTTTTCTGGTGGGCAAAAATATAAGCCCTCCCACGCAATTAAGCCCCCTGAACAACCCCCCCCCCACCTCAGGTCAGGCAGAGTGCCGCTCACCAACCTAGCGGTATCCCAAAGGTGCCAATCTGCGGGAACCGGGGGGGGGAGGCAAAGGTAATTGCATTGCTTGGTGCCTTTAGTATACCGCTAGGTTGGTGAGCAGTGCTGTGCCCAGCTGAAGAGCGGGGTTGCCGGGTGGCTGCTCTCTTGCAAGCGGGCTCTTTGGGGCCCAAGCCATATTTTGTGGGTGAAAAGAAAATAAGATCCTGTCTTATTTTCGGGAAAACACGGTATCACAATTCACTATGGGACTCTTGGTGTTTACAGTGACTGACTGAATTGGTAAGAACAGTGCCAGATTTTCCTATAGGCTAACTAGGCTTCAGCCTAGGGCCTCAAGATCAAGAGAGGCCTACATTCAAATTGTTAGCAAAATTAAAATTACACTATTCTAAAAACAGTGAACACTAAAACACTGAACCGAAAATAAGAAGAAATTCTACACATATGACCAATAAACAAACATAAAAATGTATTGGTTAAGATTGTTCCAGCGCCGCGGCAGTTGGGGAGCCCGCCCACGTTCCCGGCACCGGCGGTCGGGCGAGAGGCGCGGCCGCTCCCAGTAGCCGCCCCGTCGACACAGAGCCCACCAGCGATCAGGCAGGTGAGGGCGAGGGGGCCGAGCCGGGCAGCTGAGCACAGCAGGGGAGGCGGCTGGCCTCGCTGCCTTTGCCGCAGAGCAGAGCCGCCCTCCGTCGGGAGGCCTGCTATATATATTGATATATATCACAGTAATTATGTATTTTATTGTCTCTCATGTAATTTACAAACTTAAAAATGGGAGGTGAAAGGGCCTCATAAGTGGAATAGCCTAGGGCCTCTTTTCATCTAAATCCAGCCCTGGGTAAGAATGACATGGAAATCTCACTCTCAGCTATAAAGCTTGCTAAATACTGTTGAATATCTTTCTCCTAACATATCTCAAAGTTTGTTGTTTAAAGAATATGACCAGAATCTTTTATGAAAGAATTCACAATTTCAGTTGGCTAAGAGCATCATTTGATCTTAACATAGACTGTCAAGTTTTTCATACCAGGAAGTAGGCACAGCAAACACATACAGTACACTTGATTCAATGTAGGTTTTTTGTAAATTTGTTTATTTTTATCCAGTGAACTCTTGTGGTTGAATTAGGCTCCTTTGCAGGGAAGAGGGTTTAATCATTTTCAACAGATTGGAGATCATTAAGAATGCATATGCTCTATCTATCTATCTATCTGTCTGTCAGCCTGCCTGCCTGCCTGCCTGCCTGCCTGCCTGCCTGCTTACCTACCTACCTACCTACTATCTATCTATCTACCTACCTTCTATCTATCTATCTATCTATCTATCTATCTATCTATCTATCTATCTATCTATCTATCTATCTATCTATCCATCCATCCATCCATCCATCCATCCATCCATCCATCTCTACCTACCTACTATCTATCTATCTACCTTCTATCTAACTACATACCTACCTACCTACCTACCTACCTACCTACATACATACATACATACATACATACATACATACCTATTATCTATCTATCTATCTATCTATCTATCTATCTATCTATCTATCTATCTATCTATCTATCTATCTATCTATCTACTTATCTATCTATCCTCTCATCTATCAATATAAACCTATCTTCTATCTCTTTATCATTATCTATCCTGCCACTTAAGGCAGTAAATTTGCAAGAATAGACTTCCAATGCCCCAGTTTTGCTAAACTCTGTGCTTCCAGAGCTCCATCAAATTTTGTATTATCATAGAAATCAACCAGCTAGTTCTCAGCTTTTGGAAAGATACCCACAAGGCAATCAAAACAAAGTGAATTAAAGCACTTTTCCTCTTTTGTTTTCCTGATTTCAAAACCAGACAAAAACCAACTTGGCAAAATTAAACAATCAACAAGAGATGTTCAGCAATTGATCAGTCAGTAACACTTTTTAAAAAAAAAAATTATATATATTTTAGAAGCAGGAGTGTAAAAAAATATTTGGCTTCTTATTGTTTATTTTGTGGAATGTTTGACTTAATAGAGTGCAACATTTGTTTTCTCTGACTGAATATAACTTATATTTGTAAACTGAATCAATGGTATGTGCAGTGGGTCAAAAAGTCAAGATGGCAGTCACAAGAGTGTGATCATAGTCCTGCTCCTTTTTTATGTCCATTAAGAGATATCTTTCAAAAAGGCTTCAGCCTCAAGGTTGTGATTGCCTTATTAAGTTTTTATCTTTTGCCATGACCTTTGCAATGAATGCCCATTAACAAAAACATAATTGCTAGCCTGCATCTAGCAATCATGCAACCTGCTTTATTGTTATGCTCTTTGTAGAAAGAAATTGTAGATTTCTTTTGTACATGTTAAATTGATATAAATTACACATGACTGTAAATAATATTCAGTGATTGTATCTGTTAAAATTTAATGGGTTATTTTCCTCTGCTAGGTTACCAGTGTGCTCTTAATTATTCAGCATTTGAGAGTTCTATATAAAATGTCTCTTTGAAGGAGGTTGCTATCCCAAACTCTATATTAATTAGCCATGAAATATATTGCATATCAAAGAAAGGGAAAACAGGAAAGCTGGGAGAAAGCAAAGGAAGCTATTCAGGAATAAAAATAGGATAGAATACAAGAACAAATCAAGGATTTTTAATAAAAATGTAATACTTTTCTAAAACCATTTCCAAAAACTTTCGAAATATTAGAATAATTATTTTTAATAATTAATTATTTTAAAAGCCATTATTTCACTCATTCCAGAATGGTGACAGAGGTTTTTGGGATAGTAGTCATGTTTTGAAATTTCCAAATATGGCTACCATGGAGTTCTTCTCTCTGTCACGCCACAGACAGAATGCTTATTCTCAGAGAATTAAAGAGAACAAAATGAAATATCAACAAGATTTCTGAAAAGTTTAAGACCAGTGAAAGAAGCAGGAAATGTCCTACTGCTTCTGACTCTGTTTCTACAGACTAAATTCCCAAATAAGATCTTCATAGATACAACCTGCACAGGCATGAAATCCTCTTATCTTCGCTACAGGTCTGGAACTGGGAGCACAAGTGTCCATAATGACATCTAGGCAGATGGGCAGAGCCTCCCGCCGCTGCCACTACTGGTTCACCCAAACCAGTGCAAACCGGCAGAATACCATCTTTTAACCTGCAGGAACAGTATCTCAGTATGGAAAGGCCAAAAGTCAGATAAGGGATGCCCTACAGAAGGTCCTTATCTTCAAGAGTTCTTTCTACAAAGCCTTATAGCAAGAGCTTCTCAGTGGTAAGTAATATGTTTACTTAAAGAAGTTTTAAAAATGGGTGTAGGAAAGATCATATGGGCAATTTCCCCCTTGGGAATATCAATATAATGTATTTGTTTTTTATTAGGACGTTATTTTTTAATTGTTTTCTTTCTGTGACTGCTACTGTGAGACATTGGAGACAGACAAGACAGACATCTGGCAAGCAGACAGACACACACACACATAAACACATACACACAGAGAGAGGTGGGGAGAAAGGGACAAAGGGGAGGGAGAGATGTAGATAGACACTAGTTTACTATTCCTGACCATGAGATCAACAGCATCTGAAAAGTCACAGGTTTCCTACTTCAGTGCAATGTTCTATTACACAGATATGCATCTATTGCGATCAGCACTGGAAAAAGTGACATAGTCTCCATGAGATAAAAAACTTATGGTAGGTAGAGTGTTGTGGTAGAGTCAAGTTAAGCCAGTCACTCAGGGGTGGGTTGCTGAACCGGTTAGTACCGGTTCGCTGTGATTGCACTTTGCGTGTGCTGCTTGCTTTGCTCACACACACGCTGGCCACACATTGCTTGTGCATGTGCATTTGACTAAAAATTGCTCTGTGCATGCGCAAAACCATGCCGGCGATTACAGAAGACCCTGGAGAACCAGCTTGTGGGTGTGTCAGGCCTGGATCACTGCCAGTTCTGCGACCCAGGCCTGAATTCTGCTACTGGTTCACCTGAACCGGGCCAAACAGGCAGCAACCCACCTCTGCTCTCAGCCTCAATTAAACTAATTATACTTACTGAATGACCTTTAATTTACAACAGAAAAATAAGCTTTCAACTTGGGAGAGTAAGGCACATTTTCAGAAGTTTGCAAAATAGAATACTGTCTTTAAGAAGGCCTTAATGAAACTGGACAGTTTGCAAGAAAAAAATACATCCTCTTAGTTTAGCTGAAAGCAACTACGATACTGAACTGAGAAATAATTAGATGAACATTGAAAAATATTGTGGTGAACAAAAGTAATTATGAGTAATTACTTTTTTCTAAAGTTAGACTATCGACTTGCCCCATGAGTGCTAAAATCAAGATTTCATAAAGGGGAATGGAAGTCTTTCACTCTTCCTTTTAATTTCCAGCTGCAAAGAGATAAAACCAGTAATTATTTCAATTAAGCAACTTCTAGTTCAGAAAGCTTTGAAATATGTCATTCAATTGTTTCAATATTTTTTATATACAGTTAATCCTACCCAATTGTTGTCAAAGACTACCTTATTATTCTGGCACAATCAAACTTTAATTTGTGTGTGATTTGGGGAAACATCAAAGCCTATATTCAGCATTATGCCCCTCCAATTAAGCATATAATTTGCTCATTTCTATCCTAAGCTAATTAAATTTTTCAAGTTATCTTTCCTATACTTCCACATGAGCACAGAAAGAATTTCTCCATAGAGCCAGTCTGACCATTGGCCTAGGCTACTGATGGCTTTTCTGGACTGAGTTTCCAATGCTCACGCACCTGAACCCCCAAAATGTGATGCGTGTGTGGCCCCACACATGCGCCCCCATTCACATGGCCTCTGTGCATGTGCTCTGAGGGTCATGCATGTGCACGCACCCTTGCATGTGGCCCCCATGCATGCACACATTCCCCCCTGCATGCTCCCCGTCCCCATGCATGTGCCCTGCCTCCCTGTGGATGTGAACATGCCTCCCACATGCACCCCGCCCCCACACATGCAAAGCGGAGACACAAAGATCAGCTGACCAGTGAGAGGCATGCACGCATGCACGGCGCAGCTGAACCGGAGTGACGGCTCACGTGCCCACAAAAAGGGTGCTGCATGCCACCTCTGGCACATGTGCCAGAGGTTCGCCATCATGGCACTTGGCTAAGAAACATTCCATGTTGAACACTGAAGAATGTACTACTAGAGAAGCCTCAAATGCAGCAGTTATTTCAAACTTATTTTTTTCTATGAACCCAGCAAAAGGACAGAGCTTTGGCTGAAGAATAATGCCATATTTCTGTTTCTAGGAATAAGTTATGCAAATGTCCTTTACAAAAATCCAATGTTAAAAGGTTCTTTCTAAGGAAGAAGCAAAAACCTGCCAGTCTCCCATGATGCAATATGATGTCCAGTCCTTGCATCCAAATCTGCTTCCAACCTTAACTCAAATAAGATTTGTGGGAGGGGAAAAATCAACACATACGGAGGCAATTAGGCTAGAGAAATATATATATATATATTGTATGTATGTTTGGTAAGGAGGAAAAAAATGTTTCTGTCTTACACAATTCTAGAATTGGAGGTCAACCAATGTTATATAAAAATTTTTAAATTAGTTTATAATATAAAATATGAAAAATGCAAAAAGAAATAGTGGGAAAGTATGGGAGGAAAAAGGGAAGGGAAAAGTGTAGGGCAAAGGTAAAAAAGAAAGAAATGGCCTTGACTTCTGACTCCCTGTGCTGCAATAGAATAAGATAATAGAATCAAACTTCAACTTTTTACTTTTACATACTAGTATAAACTAGCCATTTCTATCTAATTGATAAAACCCCAAATCAAAGTTACATTTTTCCCACTTCGAGCACAAAGTCCAAACCAATGATATAAAAGTTTTAAATAAAAGTAAAATAAAGTATCTATTTATAAAAAGAAATGCTAAGTAACATTCTCATGTGTGGCTGTTTTATATCATTACAGATTTTTTTTTAATTTTCCAAAAGAATGAGAACTGTTGCTTCTTATGTCAAACATTGCTAATGTGACTCTTTTTAGTTAAATCATCTGTTTTAAGATCATCTGATACATTTTTATAATTCTATCCTTGGGCATGAATCTCTTGAAGTTTTGATTTTTAAATTATTCTCTGAGTGAGTTACTTTTATTGAAATGCAAGTCCATTTCATAACAAAACAAATTTAAACCATAACCAAAGTTTACAAAACAGGTTATCATAATATAAAGTTCACTTTATCTAATCCCCAGCATATTTCTCCATCGAGCTTGTAAAAGTAGCCACTTTTCAAATCCATCCAAAACACATAAGAGGGTCTTGAGCAACTTGCAATACCTTCTGTATAAATCCCCCTTTACAGTATACTTAATCTAATCTATTTATTTACTTCGAAATTCATTTTTCATTTTTGACAGACAGCTTAAGATAACACTTTATTTCCAAAATCATAAAACATATTTGTGTCACAAATTTTTATTGATGTACTCATTCTTGAAATAGATTAATGTAGGCAAAAGCAGCGTACTCCCCAATTCCATGATTTCTGCGTATTATTCACTCTTGTTCTTTTTAAGCAGCACTCTATCATTTTCTGAAGGCCTGATATCTGAGAATCACATCATGAATTAATTACTTTAACACTGTATATTGTATGCCCTTTTCTACCCCTATGTTTACTGATATGGGATCACCAGGTATCAAGAGCCTGAGGGTGCTTTTTGTTAAATTTGTTGTCACTTTTGCTAGAGGCCTCTCCATATATAACTAAATATGATTTCATTGGAGATTATTTCCATTTGATTCACTAATATTCTGTCCAAAATCAGATAATGCTTCTTCTGCTTTAACAAAGCAGAGAAATGAAAGATGGAAAGTTGGAGGGGGGTGAAAGAAAGGGTGTATGGAGGGTCAAAGAGGTACATTGAGTTTCTATTTTGGGGGGTATTATTGACAAGAGGAATGGCTGTGTTTATTGTTTAATGTTATATGGCCCCGGTTCTGCACAGTATATATGTGACTGTACGAAAATGAAAATGGAAAATAAAAACACATTTACAAGGGGGAAAAAAACAAAGTAGAGAAATGTGTCCCTTCCTTTTTTATTTTCTAAGAATGACTCTAGTGATTTGCCCTGTAACACGTTAAAGTTCCATCTTTTTGTATAAAAATGATCAGAGAACCATCAGTGGCTTAAACTGATAGACATCAGTAGGCATTACAGTAATGATCTAACATAAAAACTTCAGAGAGTTTGTCACAAAGACCCATGTACTTATCTTCATATCCATTGGTGAGCTTTCTGGACATGTTTCAGTGGCCAATATTTTATGCAAGGCAAGGTGTAAATCTTTGGCCTGATTAAACAGGTCTCTTCTTCTGTCCTTGGCCTTCCCTTCCAGAAAAATTACATTTTGATAATTAGATTAAGGATCTAATTATCAGATATAAATTGAGATCTGCCAGTTTCATTTGACACTTTATGGAAATCATCAGTGGTGGGATTCTCTCGGTTTAATAACCGGTTCGGTGATGGTGCAATTTGTACGCATGCAGAGTTTGAAGAAATCTTCACTTTGGGGTTTCTTTGGAGGAGTAACACAGCTGATTCATGCGGCAAACTGCTCTGCCACGTGAATCAGCTGAGAAGATAAAGCTAGAAAAATAGCATGACTGGATGGGCCCATCTGATCGTTGGGGTAAACCGATTTGCTTCCAGCAATTCATTGGAGCTACCAGTTCACCTGGACCAGTCCGAACCAGTAGAATCCCACCCCTGGAAATCTTATTATCATGCAACTAAATGCAGAGATTAAGGAGATTTCCAAAATTTCTCAAATGGGAAAGATTTGCTCAGGTTTTTTTCCTCTAATTACATCATTTCCTTGATCCACAGGATGCACTCATTGAAATAGTAGACATTCTCATAAAAATCCTTGATTGCTAGGTAATCCAAGATGAACAAAATTAGTACTGTTTCTTGTTCACTCAGTGCAGATCACTTACATCCCCATGATGCCTTCCTAATTCTTCACCCTCCTGAAAAATTTCCAATTATTTAATTCTGAACTCATTTATTTCCAGTTCACATACCTCTGGCAGCAGTATAACTCACTTTTCATAATCTGTATGATCTGTACTTTGGTTGGAGTAGGAAAAAAGGGTTCCAATTTTTATAAATTGCTGGATATGGGTGAGTATTAAATTTCAACTAAGAACTGAAAATAATAAGGTTATTATAATTGGGCAAAGCAGCATTTTGGTTACTTTGGGTTCCAAAGCACATTAATCATATGCATGATATGAAATGAAGTATATTTCTTTACTTCCCCTACCTTTAAAAATCTGAACTTGGGTTCAAATGATTTCTTTGAAAATAAATATTGTTTGGAGCATGAACAGGGTTCAAAACTATTAGTTTCTTTCATAGAAATGCAAAGTGCTTCCTTCTCACGTCCCATCCTGCCATGAGTGCTAGAAGGAATGGCTTCCTGCCTCCTGGAGCAGGAGGAGGAGGAAGAAGGAAGGAAGGAAGACTAATGGCTTCCTGCCTCCTGGAGCATTTATCTGTAGTGATTTAATAAAAGAAAATTTAAAAAACCAAGAAAGCTGGTTACACACATTGTGGCATATCAAACAAGTTAGAAGCATATAAATATTGGATCTGTATTGTACTTTTTGATATATAAAGTGCAGAAGTAGCACAGGGACAACTCAGTGTAGCTTATTAGATGTCAATGAAACCACATAATGGCAAAAATTATGCCTTCCTAAGTTTTCATTCCCTAGGAAAACTGCTAATGGAAAGCTGTTCTGACTCCCCTCATCCCACACCAACACACTCCGAGCCAAAGATACTTTACGTAAATTTATTAACAGACACACAGGTCCTTGGCAGCAAACCAGCACGGATAAGCCTTGGCAGCAATCCAGCCGGCCAAGCTCACAATTCTGTTCTCCAACATTCGTTCCTGCGTTGACTTCTGCAAGAAGGGCGTGTGCACAAGTAGTCCTTTTATAGTCTGGAGAGCAGCCTAATTACCAGCAGCTGAGTGCAATTACCTCCTGTAACCGGACAACTGTTCCTTACGCCTATTAGCTCTCTGGTGCAGGGCATCCAGGAACAACTCACTACTGACGTCAGGATCACACTCCCTTGTCTCCTCCCCACTGGTCCAAGGCTCAGGCGACTCCTGGTGGCCAACCAGCCTCTCTGCACCTTGCTCAGAGTCAGAAACCAGTCCAGGGTCCCCCACATCCTCCAAAGCCGACTCGTAGGGCCCCTCGCTGTCAGAGTCTGGTGGCAGCTCCAATGGCTCCTGCTGGGCCACAACAGAAAGCACTGATTTATTATGGAGAAGGAGAGGATGCATTGAAAGATATTCCATTTTACAAAATATTTTTCCCATTGAATAATGTATTTCTCCAATGTAATTTCTTAAAGGGTTGCTTCATTTTATCACAATTTAGAATAAGAACACACATCAAAGCAGTGCAAGTGTTCCAAAGGGTGTCTGTTCCATTTCAAGGAGGCTCCTTCTCAAAGAAGAATTGCCGAGAAGTGAAGAGATCAGGCTGCCACGTCATGCTTTGCTTCACAGTCCTCCTCAGCACCATGTTGCCTCTTTGATTCACTGAAGCGAATCACTTCACCTCCACAGCACAAAACTCTTTCTCCAGGGAAGTCCAAGACAATTTTCACAGGCATAATATACATTTCAAAACAATATTTATTTGCCTATTAAATAAGGGCAATTAAAAACAAATCCATTTAAGGAGGATCAGGATCAGCAGCTGTCCCATTGATATGTTCCACTTTTACATCCACATCACTATTTTGGAGCATGAACATTAATGATAACACTGTATATGAAAAATATGATTTCAGTTTGTTCAAAGTATTCCTTTAGGCTAAGTTTAGGATGCTTTATATGCTAATATGCACTTAATAAGAAGCAGCATTTTCCCTTTGAAGCCAGGAGAGGAGCTAATGCCTCCTGCAGTTCAGGCCTCTGTCTGTCCCAGCTAACAGGATTAGCCTATTGTGCTCTCTAATGTGTGGCAGAAACATGTGGAGGATCTAATCAGATGTTTCACTAAAGAGGGACTCCTAAAATCACTACTGGATGGCATATACCTCCTGATCATTTAAAAACAGGGATCAGATGTTTGACAGGTGAGGGAGAAAAGGGCATCCCAGGTGACTCTCTTCTCCAAACTAGCTTTAGAACTTGACTGGAAACTTACTGCAGTTTCTGAATAAGAAATTGTATTGAATGACCCTGCCTTCTTTTTTACCAATTTTCTTTGGTAACCATTCTTCTAAACTCCTTTATAGATAATACAAGGAGAAACATGGTTTCCCTTTCCTCAACTCTCATACTTACAAAAAGAGTTGGTGAACTCAACTAACACTTCATGGAACAATGGGTAGAATTTTTTTAAAAAACAGGCAACCCCAAAACTACTCAGCAATTTTTACATAATTTCTGCTACATTCAGGAAATTTCACAAAAAAAGAAGGGTAAAATGAAACAATGCTGAAAAATAAAACAACCAATGAACAAGAACAGAAGTGAAATGGCCCAACCATAGATTTACCTAGATGTGGTCACCTGACATATTGAGACTCCCCCCTCTTCGCTAAACTGGGGGTGGGGGTGGTCAGCCTGTGGGCCATGAGTTTGACACCCTTGACCTAGTAAAATTCAGCACACACTGCCACCAGTAGTTAAACTATAAAATCAGATTATTCATACATATTCCAAACTACGGACAATGATGAGGTTGCAGCTATCTTATTTCTTATATCTGCACCATAAACAGGGGTGTTTTATTGTTTGGTTGTTAATACATATTTTTCAGCAATTATATTTATTAAACCTATTATTCTGCCCAACACTTTACACTCTTTATAGGCATAGTGACCTATACAGATAGATAGAAATGCTTCCAGAATAGCAAAAGTCCCACCCTGTCTTTTTTTACCCTGGATTTTTTTTTAAAGGATTCTGAAAACTTTATAACTGTTTACTGTATGTTTGCAGCAAGTCATAATATGTAGAAACTATCTTTTCTTTATTGTCATAGCAGTTCATGTACATTCCTCAAAAAATGTGAGGTGTGTGTTGTGGCTCAGCAGGAGCCGTTGGAGCTGCAAACAGACTCTGACAGGGAGGGGCCTTATGAATCGGCTCTGGAGGATGTGGAGGACCCTGGACAGGGCTCCAACTCCAAATAGGGCGTAGAGAGGCTGGTTGGCCACCAGGAGGCGCCTGAGTCTTGGACCAGTGGGGAGGAGACAAGGGAGTGTCAGCAGTGAGTTGTTCCTGGATGCCCAGCACCAAAAAGCTAATAGGCGTAAGGAACAGTTGCACAGTTACAGGAGATAATTGCACTCAGCTGGTGTAATTAGGCTCCTCTCAAGACTATAAGAGGAATGCTTGTGCACACGCCTCTTTTGCAGGAGTCAACACATTCACTAAAGTGGGAGAATTTTCATATTAGTTTGGCAGACTGAATTGCTGCCAAGGCTTGTCTGTGCTGGTTTGCTGCCAAGGACCTGTTTGTCTGTCAATAAATTCCTTAAAGTATCTTTGGCTTGGCGTGCTTTGGTGTGGGACGAGGGGTCAGAATAGGTATGTAACCATATTTCATTCTTTAACAGAGAATTTTTTCTGCTGCAAGGCTTTTAAAATACAAATTCCACTATGTAAAATTGATTCATTGATTATGTGCCATCAACTCATTTTTTACTTTTAGTGACTACATAGACTACAGATTTTCTCCATGATGATCTGTCCATAACCTGGTCTTACAACTATTTATTTAGAACCATTCAAAATTACAACCTCACTGAAAAAAGTGACTTACAACCAGTCCTCGAATGTATGACCATTCCAAAATTATGTTACCAGTATTTGGTTACAGCATCTCAAGGTCATATGATCAATATTTGCAATCTTCCCAGTCAGTTTCCGACAAGCAGAGTCAATGAGGGAATCTGGATTTGCTTAACAGCTGCATGGGTCACTTAACAACTGCAGTGATTTGCTTAACAACCAGGGAAAGAAGGTCATAAAATTGGCTCTGACTCACTTAAAAACTGCCTTGGTCCCAATTGTGATTGCAAGGCAAGGACTACAATTGAATCCATCACCTTGCTGCTGGTGGTCATCCTCTTCTATAAAACACTATAAAATAGTGCTAATTTTTTTTTAAAGATACATTGTAAAAATTGGTAGAAATAGCACATCTCAAAAGAAAAATAGCATGTGAATATTGAAAGATGCTTAAGCTTCCTGTGATTATTATTGCTTTTCAACTTGCCAAAGAACTAGGGGAAGGGAAGGATGAGATGGAATGCAGAGGCTATAATCTTCAACTGTGAGAGCCAAGGACACTTCTGCAGGTGTCGGCCAAGATGTGGACAGTTATTGAAACAAAAGGCTGATTCCTATTTGGATACTGTGATCTGTTAAATGTATTTAAAGCTTTCTGATGGAGAAAAAACAGTTTAAATACATTTTGCTGGATTAAGAAGATTTGTTGCCATTTATTTTAGAGGGCCAGGATGAATCTATCTATGCTTTCTCCAGAAAGGAATGATTCTAGTTACTTTTTCAAAAATTTCATTGATTTTGAAATATAAGAATGATTGTTTTCTAATATATTTTTATCAAGTATGCCCTTTAAAGTATTTCAAGGAAAAAAATTATCACAGTGAAGAAGAGAATGTACATGAAGATTTGAATCCCTCCGTTGAATCAAGTCCATGCATATTTTCAAGCAAGTGCAGAGTCCCGATGGGAGTGGGTGGCATACAAATTTTAATAAACCTAAACCTAGATAATCCAACAGCACATTTTTCCTATGGATGCATTTGTGGTCAAAATGGACTGAGAATTTTCAGAGTTGTAGACGAACAACCCTTCTAAAAGGCACCAGAAAACCTAAAAGGACAAGTACTAGGTATGGATTTGTGAGATGCTTTTTTTTCCTCAAAGGATTACAGGGACAATGAGCAGTCATATACTTAAAATCTACATGAGATATAGATTTTGGAGATGCATTGGATTAAGAGAACCTGGAGGAGAATGAGAAAAATTGGTTGCAATAAAAATATACTGAAATACTCATGGAAACAACATTTCTGCATCGTTTGATTTACAGATGAGTGGTATGACCTGGAGGAGATTATTTAGTTTAAATCATAATAGCAGAAGTTAGATAACAATCTTTAGAGCAAATCTGTCAGGGACATAATACCTAAAAATGATACAGCAAGGATTATTACTGAACAAAAATTCAGATTTGGTTCATAAAATAATAATTATATTACCTTTTAAAACTTGCATTTTCCTCATA
Source organism: Thamnophis sirtalis (assembly GCF_051295495.1). Lineage (NCBI taxonomy): Eukaryota > Metazoa > Chordata > Lepidosauria > Squamata > Natricidae > Thamnophis > Thamnophis sirtalis. The sequence continues at coordinate 57,611,013 of NW_028261389.1, read as the reverse complement.
CTTGCTTTTAACAGGAAAATGTATGCCCCATTTGTATTTATTTATGTTTTTTTTGTTAAGATACAGAAATATTTAGATAATGGACCTACAGCATATGAGACACCTAATCATTTATGCCTGTATCTTCCTCTTAGAAAGACAGACTGATGTGACAAAATTGCTGTTAAATTGGGAATATATCTGATGGCATGCCAGTAGTTGAGCTGTCAGTTGGAATCAGTGATTGTCAACTGAGAAGAGAATTGAAAGCAATGTTTTCCGAGACAGAATACATTTCCATTACAAACAATTCTACACAGTCAGGCTCAAATACTTGCCTTAGGCCAAGGGGCCAAGAATTAGACTACTGAATTAGACAGCTTCTTTAGCTAAGCAAAATCATCTGCTAATCCTACAATTAACTGTTCTGACCAGCTTTCTGAAATCTCAGGTAAAGCTTGCCATAATACTGAACAATGGTTTATCTCCTAAAGTTTAGGTTTTGGTACAATGCTATGCATCAGATTAGAATATTCTTTTATATGCCATGGATGGATACTGTTAGTAAGGGAAATCATTTGCTAACAGTGCAATGCACATGCAGACATAGCTGCATTAAAAGCGGTTTCTGCTGGTCACCTCCAGCTAACAGTTTGTTCCTATTTCTAAGAATTAGATCAAACAGATCAAGTTGCCTTGAAATAGAAACTTGGGGTTTTCTAAAATCTAGTGAAGTAGATAATTATTACTTTTGTTGCAGAAAAAGTCACTCCTGCAGCTTTGCCAAAACAGATATTGCATGCTACCACTGAGAAACTGATATTGTCTAATGTTGTATTTATAAATCTCCTTCAGCATATTACCCTTCTAAGAAGGGTGCTGTTCCTAAATAGCCACAGCTTTAAAAAAGGGCTTCTTATCACCACACTGATTTGAGCATTTAAGGACAGCACAAGATCAAAGACTATATTACATTAAGGGAAAAGAAATTCCACCACGTACAAATGTGGATTTGTGGTCCAATTAAGTCATCCACAAACCACTGTCTTGTCTGGATTCAGCTTTGGTCTGTTATACTTCATTGCGTCCATAATTTGGCCAACCAAGATTGCAACAAAGAGTCTGCCACACTTAAGGTTACTACCAATGTCTCAAGAGGCCTTGTACAGCCTACTTGAATACCTGTTCTGATCTGTTGGCTGCAGGCCCCTCCAGCAGCCAAATCAGAGGAGAAGGAGGAATGGGAGTCAGGGTCAGTAGCAAGGCAATATGAGAGCTCTGAAGAAGAGGGAATGGAGCTGTCAGAGAGAGAGAGAAGCAGAAAGCCCTTAGATGGAGAGTCAACAGCTCCCAGGTCTCGAGGTGGCTGATAAGGAAGAGGGGAAATAGCTGGGTCCAGTGCCTGACACATGGATGCACTGAAGGCAGAAGAGAGGAGAGCAGTGAAAATCTGTGAGCTGATCCATGGGATGGAAAAGCCACCGCTGCTAGTGAAGGCCCACCCTGGCTCTGGGATAAAAGGCAGAGGGCAGAGATGAATAGATGTGGTAGATGACTGTTCATCTCCCGGCCAGACAGACTTGTTAGCCTGCGATGTCAGCCTCTGTTTTGCTGCTTGCTTTTTGGCTGCCATTGTAACGGGGAGGGAGGGCATGGTATTTGGGTGAGGGAAATAATCTGTGCAGGAGGACTGTTAATTGGGAGTTGTTCTCACCATTCGTTTGCGCATGTGGAAGGAGGGGAGTTTCCCGCCGAGGCCAACTGTCCAGCATTCCAACCTGATGATGATTTTTGAAGATGTCTCCCACCTGACAGTTGTGGCGATATATGATTGGACTATGGACTGGGGTACCAAGGGGTGGGGAATGAATCATGTATTGATATCTATTGCTTTCGTGCTCTTTTGCTCAGATCCAGCTTTGCTTAGCTTCTCATCGTTTATAATCAGTAAAAGTACACTTAATTCTGAAACATGGAGTTGAGTGGTTTCTTTCTTGGTTATTAAGTGAAGGAGCCATGACAGAAACTTTTTGCCAGTGCTGGCTGTCCTAACGAAAGAATCATTGATTTAACTACAGAAGGTTTGTCGTATTTGCGGAGCTGGGTCAGAACACTTCCAGAACAGGACTGATGACATATCTTCCTGCCTCCTCTTGGCTGGTAAGCAGACTAGATGGAAAATAAATAGCAATCTCCTGGTCCTCTGCTTCCTGAAATAATTAGCATTGGTCTCACTATGATACTTCCCATTAGCCAGGATCTTAATAATTCTTCTTTTCCTTCTCTAGACAACACTGTTACTAGTGGGGAAATGACCAATGACTACCATATTTATTAAGGCAACTTTCTACAGCTTCATATTCACCTAAGATATTAGCCCTCATTTCCCATAAATTCCATCCTGAATGATCAAAGCTAGGGAATTGTGAGATTTAAATATATCTTTAAAAAAGTTTTTTTTTAATTTTTCCTTTCAAATTCATTCTTAGATATACATTCGTATAATTGTTATTTAACATATGTCAATTCATATCATTTTCCCCCTGTATATTTATATTTTAATATTTTCTTATTTCCCCTCCCCCTATATTAATCATGTGTCGTCTGAGATACTTATTTCATGTTTTGTTCCTTTTTCTTTCTATTTATACCTTTTTTTCAAACCACTTGCAAAATCGCCCCCATGTCCTGTAGTACACTGATCCTCTGCCCTTTATTCTCAATGTCAACCTATTCATTTCTGCACAATCTAATATCTTCTTTATTACTTCCCATTCCGATGGGATTTTGCCTGCTTTCCAGTTTTGTGCAAATACAATTCTGGCTGATGTTATTATTTGTACAATCAAATATGAATCTTCTTTACTGTATTTCTCTGGTAGAATACTCAATAAAAATATCTTTGGCTTAAACTCTATGCGTTTATGTATCATTTTCTCTAACAATGTTTGTATTTTAACCCAATAGATTTTTGCATCCCGACACGTCCACCACATATGATAGTATGTTCCTATCAATTGGCGACATTTCCAACGTTTCACTGATATATCCTTAAACATTTTTGCTCATCTTCCAGGTGTCATGTACCATCCATAAAACATTTTATAGACATTCTCTTTATATGTTGTTACCATTGTCAGATTATAATTCCTTTCCCATAGTTGTTGCCATTTTTCTAGTACTATTTTATATTGAAAGTTTTTTGCCCATCTTATAATTTTTTCTTTGACCTCTTCTTCTTCTAGGTACATTCTAAGTAAATAATTATACAATTTTTTGATCATTTTTTCATCTGTTCTCATGAGTATCCTATCTAATTCTGAGTTTTCCATATTAAAACCATACTCCTTAACATCTTTCTCATATCTTGTTTGTATTTGCATTTGTTTAAACCATACTACATCAATCCCTTGTTCGTCTAATTCTTTCTTCTATTTTAGTTCTCCCTGCACTATTAATATATCTTTGTACCTAAAAACCTTTTTCATACTACTAGTATTCGGATGTGCCAGAGTCTCTACCATTGAAAGCCACATTGGTATTTCCATATAGTGTTTTACTTTTCCCCATACTGCATATAAACCATTTCTTACATAGTGTCTCTGAAAGTAACCATGTATTCTATTTTTCCCATACCACAAAAATGCGTGCCAACCTAGATTTAAATATATCTGAAGGGCTTCATTATGAGCAAAGGTAATGCAAGTGTTCACAGATTAACATGAGGTGAAATGGTTTTAGATTCATGAAAGCTTTTGTTAAGATACAGGCTGTTGTGCCTTAAAATGGCTTCTACTGTACTGCCGTAAAATGGATTCTACTGTACAGTGCTCCACAAGGGGGCTCCCTCTGGTAAGGGTGAAAATCCAACGTTACTTTTGGTCCAGACATTTTCCCCCTATAAATAAATACCTGTGCCGGGTTATCGGTTAGTATTACATAAAAACAGTACATTCTTCAGTGTTTTGTGCCAATTAATTCTATAAAATTCACATATTGAAAATACACAGATTTTTCAAACAGTTGCCTGAGAATCTGTGTTTCAGCTGGGTTATATTTATAGCGTTCTTTATTGCAGTTACTGAACATTAGAGTCTAAAATTGTTTTTAGCAGGTAAGGTTCTCTCGAATGCTATTTTCCCCATTTTTAGTAGCTGACAAAATGTATGCTAATTCATTAGATGTCGCTTTGATTCTGGAACACTATTTGTAAGAAATTATTCTGAATGTAAGATGCTGCTTCATGTTTGACATTCACAGTATGCACTGCAATACTATTGTCTTCATCCTTGGGGAAATTTCATCATTCTCCCTTAGCAAAACAGGTTTGTGCTTCTTTTTTTTTTTGCTTTTTGTTTCAGACAACAAAAGTTTGTGGTGTGTATCCTATAACAGAGGCATTCAAATAACCTGTAAATAATGAAGATAAATTGCAAGAAGTAGCTGAAGTGTTTTTAAGGCACTTTCTTCTTGTCTGACTGAAAAGTGTTGGAAAATGAATGACCAGAGATTAGAAAATAAATATATGATAAGTTTGGTTATGAGAAATTAAACTCTAATGCTACTTGATTACTATATCACACTTGGTTCCAATGGAATTACTTATGTGATGAATTCTTTTACTGAGTAGTTACCATTTTCAGTGGTGGGTTTCAAAAATTGTTCGAACCTACTCTGTGGGTGTGGCCTCCTTTGTGGGAGTGGCTTGCCGCCCATGTGACCGGATGTGATGATGTCAACGACACTTGTCAGAACCACCTTAAATTACCTCACACACAGCACTGGCATGCATAAGAATATGATGTAAGCTTTTTTTTTTAAAGGCATCTTTGGTTTGTGTTAAAACAACTTCAACACATGCAATGTTCTGATTGCACCACAAACGCAGTAGCCATCCTTACCTTTCACAGAGGCACTGAGTTTTATAAATATGACCATGATAGTGTTAGAATAATCATATCCAAGGACCAGTGGTGGGTTTCAAAAAAGTTTGGAACCTCTTCTGTAGGTGTGGCCTGCTTTCCGGGTCCACTGGTGGAACCTCTTCTAACCAGTTCGGTAGATTTGATGAACCGGTTCTACCAAATAAGTGCGAACTGGTAGGAACCCACCTCTGCCGTTATTGTAATTACCCCTGTATCTAGACCAGGGATGTCAAACTCCATTTCATTCAGAGCCACATCAGCATTATGGTTGTCCTCAATGGCCAAGAGTATGTAAGACTATGATGCCTCACAATGGCCAGGTGGACGTGGCAGGGTAGGCATGGCTGGGTGGTCACACACACACATACACCAGGGGTGGGTTTCAAATATTTTTACTACTGGTTCTGTGGGCATGGCTAGGTGGGGGAGTGCATGTGATTGAATGGGCATGGCCTACTTGACATAGCCACACCCACAGAACCGCAAAAAATTGTTTTGCCAGCTGGGAGGCTAGCAAAGGAGACTCGGTTTTCCTCACTGCCATGGCTCTTGTAGAAAGGAGGCAAAGATGCTAGCTGGTGCTTGCTTCCCTTACTGCTCATTGCTGCTCACCCCCTTGCCAATTTCCCAGCCAGCCGCCCAGCTAAGCAGGCTGTAGTGGGCAGATAGGAAGCAGGTAACACCCTGTCCCATCCAGCCCCCCTTATACATACATACACACTGCTTGCCAGGCTAGGAAGAAATCAGAGGACGAGGAAGTAGAAGGCCGTCCCTAGCAGAAGCTTGGCTTTCTCCTCCCCCTTCCCCTGATTTCTCCCCATGGCAAGCAAGATGGCTGCCAAGGAGAATGAAGTGGCCACAGGCACTCCTTCCGAGTCCTCTGCTCCTCTCTTCCTCGGCTGCTGGAAGAAGCCCCCATGGCCGCTTCATTCTCTTTAACAGCCCTCTTGCTTGCCGCAATACAGTAAGTGGACATCCCAGGGCTGCTGCATGTTGCCCACCCTGTTTCTGCAAAGGCAGACACCCCACCACCACTGTAGGACAGCCTTTTCTGCAGCATGACAGAGCGGGTGCATGTGCAGCAGCCCCAGGATGTCTACTAGCCCTCCCAAAGCATTGCCACTGCTTCTCTCAGCCCCAACACAGTGTCTCCATTTCCACCAAGGGTCACCCACCCACCCACTGGCCAGGTGGGCTGGACGCTGACCCCAAAAGGCAAGCGGGCATGGGGGACCACCGATAAGGCCACGTGTAAGGCAGAGAAGCATGGCAAGGCTGCAGGAAAGGGAGTAGACTGCTTGCTTGCTTCTCTGCTATTCTGCCATGCTTCCCTGCCTTCCATGTGGCCTTCTGCTTGCCTGTATTCACAAGCTGGCCCCAGGGACGCCAGGAAGGCCACATGAAAGGCAGGGAAGCATGGCAGGGCTGCGGGGAAGGGGGTAGAGGCAGCTAGCTAAACCGCAACCCGCAGGCCTACCTAGCAACCAGATCAGGGATGCAGTGCTTCAGGCAGGCAAGCTGCAGAGCAGAGCCTGGGTGGGGCAAGGTGAGTGAGTGGTGACCAGGGAACCAGTACAGGGATGTGACCAGGCCACCATCGCTACCACTTCAGAAAGGTACGGCCGATTTCCACTACCTATTCGGCCAAACCTGACTGAAGCGGTAGGAACCCACCTCTGGCGCACGCGCGTGCGCGCACGCACACACACACACACACACACACACACACACACCGCAATTCAGGTTTGGGATATTTTATCACAGAGGAAAGAGAAGGCCTTCTCCCCAGACCCAGGCATAATTGGCAGTTTGTAAGTTTAGATGTAAATAAAAGTCTCCAAGCTTGGAATGGTGTGTGTGTGTGTGTGTGTGTGCGTGCGCGCATATGCATGTGCACATGTGCACAACATGCCAAAGGAGCAAAGCAGGAGGTAGAGGACTATGGTGCTGCTTTGGAAGTGCAGAGGAGAAAGCTTGCAGGAAGCAGTTTCCTCCGTCCAACTTCTGCCTTGACCGATCTCTGGAGAATAAGAGGAGGAGGCAGGGGAGCAGCACTCTCTAGTACTGCAGGAGGGTGTCCAGGTCTTCTTGAAAGGGAATCCCCATTTTCAACCACGTTCTAAGAATGCTGGCTTGTTGGGGCAGCTTCCCCACATCCCCTCCTCCTCTGCAGAGATCAGTCAAGGCAGAAGTTGGACTCGGGGGAAAACTGCTTCTTGCAAATATTCCTCTCCGTGCTTCCACACACAGCAGCAGCATCCTCCACTTCCTTTGTGGGAGGGGGGGGAAGCAAGGCTGGGATGGGATGGGGGAATCCAGAAGTCTCCAGTGGAGTAAGGCAAGACATGACAACCACAAAAGACTCATCCACCAGAAGAGACTCACTATCCCTCTCAGGCCATGTGGATGACCCCAGGAAAGCAGGGCCCAGCATGTCCCTTGAGCTCCTGGGGTACCAGGATCCTGCAGCCCAGACCAGCTCTGCTTCCCCAAGGGGATGCCCAGCTGCACTTACCTCTTCCTCAAAGCTGCTGTTGCTGTGCTCACTCCCCTTGGCCACATTGCTCATGGTAGCTGTCTGGAGATCCCCACACCAGTCCCCACCCAATGCTGACCTTCTGCCCATCCTTGGCCTTAGATGTGGGGTGCAGAGCCAAAGGACATGCGGCAGCAGAAAGCAAAGTGTGTGAGTCAAGGAGGCCTACTTCATCTCCATGCGAGGAGAGCCAGCTTTGTAAGCAAAGCATCCTCAGTGATAGGATAGGAGACCATCAGTAGAGGCCAGGAGGAGGGGTGGCAAGTACTCCCTTCCTCTTATTCCAATCTCCCTCCCTCCTTCCTTCCTTCTTCCTTCCTTCCCCCTCCTTCTTTCCCTGTCTCTGACCTTCTCATTCCCATCTCTTTCCTTCCTTCCTTCCTTCCTTCCTTCCTTCCTTCCTTCCTTCCTTCCTTCCTTCCTTCCTTCCTTCCTTCCTTCTCCTTCCCTCCCTCTCTCCCTCTATGCCCAGGAAGGGACAAGGGAAAGAAAGAGGGCAGCAGCACTGCTGATGGCCATGTCTTTCCCACATGGTGGGAGGCTGAGTGGTGGGGGGAGCAAAGGCCATCCTGGCGAAAGGGAGGCACTTGTGGGCTGCGGGCCAGTGAGTAGGCCATGAAGGCAGTGAAGGTGCTGGTGGCAGGCACAATGTTGCTGCTGGGGTTTTATGTGCTGATCTATTACAACTTTGTGGCGATGGTGCTCATTACATGTCAGCTGTGTGCCATACTCCATGCGCTCACACCCAGCAGGACTGGGGTGGACTGGGATCAAGACAGCAGGGGCCGGCCCCTTACTGTTTCTAGGAAAACGCTGCAAGCCAGATCCAACAACATTACAGGCCGGATCTGGCCCACGGGCCTTGAATGTGACCTGTCTGATCTAGACAGCAATGCAACCTATAAGTGAATTAATGATGAGATGCTAATTCTGGGGGAAAAAATGTGATGATGATGTTATCCTTTCAGTCATGTTTGACTTTTGGAGATTCTATGGGCCAGGTTTCTCCACATCTTTTCACAGCATGAGGGTGACAGCCAGTTCTTCAGATAGAAGAAAGTGTACTATATAAAGAACTGGCACAGAAATGCTGTGCTACAATGAATGTTGTTAGTTCCTGGACTGAATCTGATTAGCATGTCATTGTATCTTCATACAAGATATCATTTTCCTTATTTATAAACTATTTCACAGAGCACATCATTAAATGTGCAGAAGTTGTTGCTACAAGATGAGGGTGGCAGCCTTGGACATTGACAGCTTTGACAGTCATTTAGAGAACTATAGATGGGATGATGCTATTAATGGAAGCTCCGTATTTGGTAGCACAGTATAACTAAATTATTGTTTATGAACAGCAATAATGAGGAAGTGCTGTTATATGCTTCCTAGAAACATTGTTCTAGGCCAGCATTGTTAAGTCTTTGAAAAACCTTTTGCAATGAATAAATAGATACAGGGGGAAAGAATCAGAATTAATTAATCAGAATTCCAGCTAGCAGTAGTATTTGCCTTTTCAGTATCAACTATTATAAATATATTTCCAGTGACCATCAAAGTACACCAAATTCTTATTACAATTTTAATTGGGACAGAGGTTTCAGAGAACCAAAGCCCAAACCTAATCCTAATCCCAGCTCTCAATGGAAATATATAAACCTAAACCCAAGAATAAAATAACTGCTATAACATAAATTCTGCTAATCATCGAATTGCAACCTAATGCCAATTCGGACAACAACTGAAAATCAAACATCTCAATGCCCCAAAGCACCAAACTTAACTCTATGTAAATATATTGCATAATCCCCATCCCATCTCAACACAAACATAAATCTAAGATCCATGATTTATCTATCACAAACAATAAAAATACACCCAAATTATTATTCAAACATTAATTTGATCCAGAAATTTAGAGAACCTACATTCTACCACTAAATTGCTAAAATACCTATGAAAGTAATAACACTACATCCAAATATAAATTCTTTTTTATAATATATATGTAGGGTTTATTATTTGCCATAAAAATGCATCAAGACTATGATCCTGACATTAATCTGATCCAGAATATTCAGTGAATTTGAGCCTTAAGGCTGAGTGTACCAGGACTGGTCTGAAAATATATATCACATCACAACACTGTAGAAACTCCATAAGTTTTAATGAAATCAAAATCAAACAATTTGACCTCCAATGGAGATAAATGCTATAGATGTAACCCCAAATATTTTTCATCTCTCCTTTCTAGCTTCCAGCCCTGGTAATCTTTAAATCTATTTAGGATTTAATGTCCAATTTGGTTGGTTAAATGCAGAAATAAGACATGAATCTGTACCTGAAATAGCAAACTTCAGCCGGTAACTTATTAGAGTTCCAGATTTCAAAGTTTCTTAAAAAAATAATTCATCCAGTGAATCAACATTAATTCTTATTGCTTTGAATAGGCTTCTTTTTTTAATAATGAAGAATCAATTTAGAAATGTCACAGTGCATTTTTGCCCAATAGTTGTTTTATGAATTTTGATATAGTACAATATAGTATATTACAATATTATATAGTACAATACTTTTCCTTCTTAACAATTATAGTAGTATTTGAGGAATGGGTAGGGGTTGTGGTTGGTGACAGTAACAGAAAATAGATGGGGCTATGTTATATAAGTGGGTTAGTTCAGGACAGGGACATGCAGTCAGGGGAGGCAGGGCCTCACCACTGTCATCATGAAAAGAAAAAAAATGTAAAAGGAAAAAGGCTGAGGTAGTTGCTGCCAGAGTCACAATGGATGACTCTGCTTAGTGCTTAACTGTGTAAAAAAGCCTCTAAAAATTGCCTTCTATAGGGGGCAGCAGGAGAAAGAGGTGCCTCATTTAGTCTGACTTTATGATCACTCGAGCAGAGCTAAGCAAGGGTTAAAAGGCGAAAAATTCCTTATGTAGATGAGGCACGTGGTTCTCTCGCCTCCTGTAGAGGGCGGCTTTTAGAGGCTTTTTAGAGGCTCTGGGATCAACTAGCTCAGTCTGACCTCAGAGTTCATGCCTTTCTCCTTTTACATTTTTATTTCTTTTCCTGAGGGCAGGCAAGAGCAGAGTTGAAATCCCCTCTGAAACAGCTGGAAAAGGTGCACATATGGGGAGGGGGGAGGAATTCAAAAAGTTTGATTGCATGCAGAGCCACATTGCCTTTTCAAACACACACACACACACACACACACACAGCTGGATAAAAGTATATAAGCCCAGCTTCACTGATGACAAGTTTGAAAAGGCAACGTGGCTCCACTTGCAATCAAAGGCTCAGATTGGAAGGCAGCAGGTGAAGGGGGGTATGGCAGAGGATCTGATTTCAAGCCATTGGAAAATATATCCAATCCAACTTCTGTTGTGTTTGTTTGAGAGAGAGTGAGTGAGAGAGGGATCCAACTTCTCTGTGTGCATGTGTCTGTTTGAGAGAGGGGGAGGGAGGGAGAGAGGGAGGAAGGAGGCAGAGGGAGAAGAAAAAGAATGAAGAAAAACGTATTTTGCAAGGGGGGGAATGCTGTCGCTTTAAATCGTAACTACATAGATCTGTGGTCTGTTTCATTATACTGTTTGCCTGGCTGTGGAATTCTGGGAGTTGAAGTCCACAAGTCTAAAAAATATTGAAAACCCTGTGTCAGTGCCTCACCAGCTATAAACCTCACCGCATGTCACTGGTTCAGGATGTTTTGCTTCTTTTCCTGGCCTCTTGTTTGGTATGTCCTGGTTTCTCTGATTATGGTTTTGTCTTATATTAGGCTTCTATTGCTGATGATGCAGTGATGATGTTATCTAGTTGGGTAGTGAAAGATCCATAAGCAAATAACCAAACCCAGAGACACCAAAGAGTAAAAAAATATTCATGTGATTCAGAGCTCAAAGTAGCAGGATGTTATAGTCAGAGAAGATACTGGGGCTTCAGAAGACATTATGCTCAGTATGGTTTTACAGGGAACAAGAAAGTCATCCTGAAACAGTCCTACATAGATCTGTGGTCTGTCTCATTATACTGTTTGAATACTTGTCAAATAATACATTTATCTTATTCACAGCTGTATCAGTTACACACTTTATCCTGAACTCATCTCATTTTTATCTTCTGGTAGAATAGTAACTACACAATCTAGTCTCTGAAGAACAACTGGTATCAGAATCTCATGTGAAACAATAAGGTTAAGATGATAATTCTTGTGACTTCAATGCTGCATGTTGGAACTAGCTGCTGAGGTTATTTATCATTTTGATCATACTACCCATGCCCAAAGTACTTTACAAAGCAGAAATGAAAGAAGTTTCCATGACAAGGGGATGACCAAAGGGAATCAAGAGAAATGATAAGTTGCAACATGGAATGTGTTGGTGTATTCTCACTCCATTTTAGAGGCTATTCTGAAAACAAGAACAGGAGAGGAAAAAAGCCTTACAGAAAAACAAAACAAATTACCATCAAGTTGATGGATAGAAGGGAAAATATATGGCATTTTTAGGAAGAATGATGCACTTTAAAGCAAGTAATTCTAGCCAGCGATCATTAATATAATCTGACATATTAAGAAATGTGAAAGCACAGACATCTCTATCCATGTTGTATTCTAGACCAAATCCGATATTATCCATATTCTGCAATCCTAAAACACATATAGAATTCTGGTAAAGTCGCCCCACTTAATATTGTAGGAGATTTTTTTTAAATAATATGTATACATAGTTATATGAATAAGTAACAGAGAAACCATTTGAACTGTCAGGAATGTAATTAACAGATGAATGCTACTAAGGGTAATTTAATGTGCTATTGAAATCAGTACACACATTATTGATTATAGAAAGGTTTTTGATTGTGTTAGTTGTGTCAAGCTGCAAAATGTTCTTAGAAAAATGGAACTCCCAGAAGATCTCATTGTCTTAATGCAAAATGATACACTACTCAAGAAACCAGACTGGTTCTAGATTGGTAAAGGTGTGAGAACGGTTGTATATTCCCCTCTTATTCTCATTGAATTAATGGCAACAAGTATAACAGCCAGCCTTAGAATTGACAACACAGACAATGAAATGGTGAATAATGTCCATCCTTTAGGATCACCTATCAACAGTAAAAGATAAATATGTCAAGAAATATGTTACAGATTAGCACTTAATGGGGAACAATAAGAATTTTGAAAAAAATATTGAAATGGCAAAATAAAATTCTTAAAAATCAGTTTAACAAAAAGAAGAAGTGATTCATTTATATTTCTTAGGTGGTAATTTAATTTAACTTTGTATGAATTTTTTTTCTTATTATCATTTGAAAACACAGGCTTAATATGCAGATCTTGAATTGGTGCAGTTTAGAAAACTGGTCCTTTTCTCTTTTTTGCACAGGGAATCTTAGTAAATCAATTGCACAGAGATATTTAGAATACACATGAGGAGACTTCTTTTTATATTGTTGTATTATATTTCTATATATTGATTTTATTTAAGTTAATCAGATTGCTGAAGTTTACAAATAAAATAATTTAACAAATAGTGCCAGTAATGTCAGATTTAGGTCTGTCATAAATGTTTTTATCAATATAAACATAGTTTTTAAACTAACAAGGACTTTATGCTGTATTTCTTTGCCCTTTAAAGTTATAGGCAAAGGTTTCTCTCGCATATATGTGCTAGTCAGGGCTGTCTGTAGACGTTTCCATGATCATGTTGCCGGCATGACTAAATGCCAAAGCTGCATGGAACACTGTTACCTTTCCACCAAAAGTGGTTCCTATTAGTCTACTTTTTTATATGCTTTCAAACTGCTAGGTTGGCAGAAGCTGGGACAAGTAACAGGAGCTCACTCCATTACGCGGCACTAGGGATTTGAACCACCAAACTGCGGACCTTTCTGATTGAATGGGGAAGTTCCAGAAAAAGTTTAAAAATTTCCTTATTCAACAGCAGGCATACGTATAGAAGCAATAATTAACCATATGATTAAATCAGTAAACTAAAAGCAATGATTGGCCTTATGATTAGATCAGTAAGACAAACTGTCCAACTCCAAGCGTTGATTAAATCAGTACCCTTAACACTAAATAAGATCAGCAACCACAGACTTGTAACTAAGCGTTGATTAAATCAGGAGTTACAACTGTTTAACTCTCAAACATTAATTAAGGATTGGAAGTTTACATGGTAAAGTTAGGGTAATTGTGTTGTTTAATTAGATTTGTGACCTGCCATGTCAGGTATAGCTGACGTAGGTATAGGAGGAGTTAGGGAGGGTATAATTGCTATTACGCTTCTGTAAAGGGTGTGGCTCTCCTTTGTGACTCAGGTGAAGTCAGGGTGAGACCCACCAACGCTTTGCAAACCGTTTTCAAATTAGTTCTAATATTCTTTGAATAAAAGGAACTTTATTCTTTCACTCCAAAACTCGTCTTTGGATTTTTGGTTCAAAATTCTGCAAACATGATCGAGAAGCTGAGCATCTTAGCCACTGAGCCACTGCCTCCCTAATTCTTTATCTATTACAATATATAATATTGTTACTGTTTGTTTCTCAGTTAACTCTCTTTCTATACATGTGTTTTGCAAATATAACACGACAGCCTTGCAGGATAGAAATTCAGGAAGTCATTGTTTGGAATACATGGAAGGCTGGCAAGGATGCAATAAGGAGATACAAACGAAGGCTGGCAAGGATGCAATAAGGAGATACAAACGAATGCAAAAAATGGAAATATAGCTGAAAATAGTAGTGCATGGTATTAAAGTTAGTTATCATATATAATTATGGAGAGGAAAAGGAATGGGGATTTTGCAGAATGCTTGTGTGTACATTGTGTTTTGCACATTTCCCTTATTCTCTCTTTCTGAACAAATGGCTGAATTGAAAGTTTTGCCTACTGCTGGAAAATATAACAGATAATCCAGATGAACATGGTGCATTTTTGGTGTCAGGGTTGCATATAAACCATATGGAGTGTGAAATTTACTGCAAAACCCAACCATTTTTATATTCTTGTGTGTGGATAAGATAATGCCATCTTATTTGTAGAGCCTGACAGCTTGATATTTTTGGCATACAGTTGCAGAACAGGAATATAAACAAGCACCTGATATTCCTGCAGAAACTAATAAACAACACAATTTATTTGTGGCGGGGAACCCTATTCTGGCTTTCATTTCTTTATTCCCAATTTGGCTTACATATTTATTTAAATGTCTAGATAAAATAGCAACAGCAATGATTAAGAATCAGGGAAGGCCATACGCAACTCAAAAGCTGAGAAAATACTATAGCCTTCTTCTATAAAATGTCACATTTTGGCATATGATCCATTTTAAGGAAAGAATAAGCAAATAATTATAAAAGTTGCATGTTTGCCTAGTGTAAGGTGACCAGATTTTAACATTGGTAAAGCGGGACACCATTGACCGGGGGGAGGGGGTTCTTGATTAAAAAGAGGCTTTTGGCCTCTCTGGTGGTATGTCTGCCATACACACACAAACACACACACACACCAAAGAATCTCAGACAGACAAACAAGGCTTTGTTCTTAACCGACAGCAGGCAAAGGGAATAGAGAGAGGTGGCAACGAGGCTGCCTTTTGCGGGAAGAGCAGGAGCTTTGCCAACCGCGGAAAGGTGCCCCGGGGCTGGGATCCAAGATGTGTTTAACTAGGCGAGGAACTTGTGCAGACACGCTGGGGCATGGGAACCGAGGAAAAGAATGGAGCGGAGGGGGAGGTCATGCGGAGAAGAAGAAGTGTGCCGAGCTGTCATCGGGGCTGGAGAACTTGAAGTGGAGGATCCCAAGTCTGTGGACGCGGGGCTTTGCTCTGGTGATTCTGGGATCAGCGGCCACGAGGGATTGGCGAGGATGACCGGTGCCTTTTTCCTCAGCCCCGAACTGGGTTTGATTCCCAGCACGTCTCTTGATCGGCTGAAGAGAATGTGATCCAAAAAGAAAAGGAAAGTGTCTGAATTAGGACAGGCAAAGACGAGAATTCCCGCTTGAGGGAAACCCGGTGGGTTTAAATTGAAGTTTGCCTGTTCTTCGTGGCAGCTGCCCTCAAATATGGATCCTATTTAATTCAAGAGATCTTTATCCATTAATTGGTCATTTTAATGGCGGACATACTGCCGGAGCAGCCAAAAGCCTCTTTCTTGACAGCGCTTGACAGCGTTGTTGGAGCCCAGGGATCAATTAGCCCAGAAAAAATGGCCAATTAATTAACCATTCTCTCCCCCCCTCCTTTACAGCTTCCCACCGGCAGACAAAGCTTGTGGCCCCCTCCCCGTCCCCATGCCCACCTTTCCCCCTGGAAATCTTGGCAGAGGGCTCTCTCCTCTCTCTCCAGATGGACCCAGAGGCAGCCCAATCCGCACCAGCCCCGCGGCTGAGCCTTGGACGCTGCCACCGATCTCAAACACCGGACGCGCATCTGTCCACAGCACCACCTTGGGCGAGGAAGGAAACTACCATTCCCAGCATGCAGCAGGAGCAAGGAGCCGCCCCAGGTTCCCAGCATCCTTTGCAGAAAGAGAAATAACTATGTCTCCCAGCAGCCCCTTGGAGCCCCTCCCCCCCACGCCTGAAGAGACTTTGGGAAGTGGGAGCTTGCTTTGCCCAGGGCTTGATTCGGGCATAGTGCACAGGCGCAGGGGATGCTGGTGTCTTCAATAGCCGTCACTGCTACTTCTGGGCTGACGGGGCAGTTCCCACCAGATGCCCCCCACCCACCCTGAAGGGGAAGGAGAAGCTGCCCAAAACAAGGTTCCCCCCCCCATGCAATAGGCAATCAGACAGAGGGCCGTAAAAGCTCTAACCTAGCAGTCTACTGCTATTGCCCAAACTACAATACAGTAGTCCTTGATTTACAACTAAAAATCGGGACTTTTTTAAAACGCCGAGGGATGCGGGACAAATTATTAAAAATCAGGACTGTCCCACCAAAAGTGGGACATCTGGTCACCTTAGCCTAGTGGTGGTTCAGGGCCCACAAACTCATGTTAAAAGAAACATTGTATAATTGTAAAGACTTATTCAGTGTTTTTGTAGCATTTGAAACAGCTGAGATTGAAATATAAAAGTTTTTTAAAGTTTGTATATTAATATCTCATTTATTTTAAATGTTTGAAAACAAATCATCTTTGCAGATTTTCTAACCATACAGTGCCAGCTCAATGTATATTCTCTAGTGTCTGAGAATGATACAGAGAAGACCATATCTCCTGTGTCAGTTAACAAGTCTGTGACATTGCATAGGATTTCATTTCCATAGGATTTCAGTGCCTGGACTGGTTTGTTAGAAATGACCATAGGAGACAGAAGAAAGAGACACTGATTGCACGGTCAGTGTGTAAAAGATGGCTCAGACCATACAAGGAGGGAGCAAAAATTTCAGAAGGGACCCTCCATAGTTTTTCAGAGAGTAAAAGGAAGGAAGGAGAGAAATAACTTCCATCTTGCAACACTAAGTTAATGTAACCTTACAATAAAGGTAGAACTAGAATTCCCAGTTGCGCTTTTTGTTTGGATTACCTTGCAGCAGGAGTAGGGCTGCTGGGGGTTCGCAGAGGTTCGGGAGAACCTCTAGCTAAGATTCTATGTAGTTCAGAGAACCCCCAAATCCCACTCCTGGCTGGCCCTGCCTGCCTCACCCCTTCCAGGAGTCTCCACACAGCTCGTTTTGGATGCAGGTAAGTGGAGGATGCACATGGAGGCTCAGGGAGAGTGAAAAACTGGCCTATCAGAAGTTCAGGAAGGAAATCTGCCAGAGGGCCTCTGGAGCCTAGGGAGACTGTTTTCGTCCTCCCAGAGATTCAAGGAAAGCCTCAGGAACTGGGGAGGGCAAAAATGCCCCCCTGCCATGGTGCAGGAGGCCAACTAGGCCACGCCCACCATGGCCATGCCAATCCAGCAACTGGGCAGAGAACCCCTTGCTAAAAATTTTGAAGCACACCCCTGCCTTGCAGGGCTAACACACACTGCACAATTTCAGTTGAGACATTAAAATCTGGCAGGATAAGAAGCCTACGATAATCCAAATCCAGCATTGTCTCAGGTAATAGCAATAGCACTTAGAGTTATATACTGCTTCACAGTGCCTTTACAGCCCTCTCTAAGTGAGTCAGCATATTGTCCCCAACAACCTGGGTCTTCATTTTACTGACCTTGGAAGGATGGAAGCCTGAGTCAACCTTGAGCCAGTGGAACTTGAACTGCAAAACTGCTGGGACTCAGCAGTCAGCAGAAGTAGCCTGCAGTACTGCGCTCTAACCACCACCACCACGGCTCTTGGTAATACCAAAGAAGAGATCATTAGGCAGACATGTCGAAGATATATTAATAGCTCCTCCTACAATTGTGCAGCAGTGAGTCCTTTATATCCGCTACTACCTTCAATTTTCTTTATTGAAGGCAGCCTCAGAGTACTGAGATGCAGTGGGGAGAAGTTTAATTTATTTAGTAAAAACAAATAATTACTTAAGCATAACAAAAGCAATCAAAGATTTAAAATGGTCTGAAACTGAAAGGAAGCTTTTAAATTTTAAATCTTTCAATTTTCTAAATGCTTGAACCATTCGTCTTCAAGTAAGTGTGTGTGTGTGTGTGTGTGTTGTGTGTACACACATATATTAATTAATACTGTATATACGCAAATGGGGCAAGAAAACCAGATGAACGAGCACTGATCATGCAGATACTAAATTATTTTTGAAAGAAATGAAAAATTAGTACAGGTAGTCCCTGACTTACGACAGTTCATTTAGTAACCGTTCAAAGTAACAAAGGTAATGAAAAAAGTAACTTATGACCATTTTTCACACTTAGGACCCTTACAACATCCCCATGGTCATATGATCAATATTCAGATGCTTGGCAACTGGTTCATATTTATGACGGCTGCAGTGTCCTGGGATCATGTGATCACCTTTTGCGACCTTCTGACAAGCAAAGTCAATTTGGAACCCAGGTTCACTTAACAATCAGGTTACTGACTTAACAACTGCAGCGATTCACTTAACAACTGCAGCAAGATAAGTCGTAAAATGGGGCAAAACTCACTTTAAAATTTCTCACTTAGCAACATAAATTTGGAGCTCAATTGTGGCCGTAAGTCGAGGACTACCTGCGGTGTGGAAAGAATGGTGCAGTGTGAATGAAGTCCAGACTGAAGTGTTTTGTTGCAGGCTTAAGTTGTAAGATGCAGATTCCCTCACTGAGAATTGAAGGCTATTTACACGGCAGTTTTTCTGAGCAGCACATTTATTTCCCATTATCCTGCCTTTAAGATATCTTGCATGTTTGACTCAGGCGTATGCGCCAGATCTGCTCTGTTCAGAGTATAAGCAATCTATAATAAGAAAATCAGAATTCCGAAGGACAAAGCAATCAGTAATAAAGCAGGTTGAAATATCTGTCACTGTAGAATTAAAGAAAAAAGAAAAAAAGAAAACCTGTGATTGTGAAGTACCCTTTTTCCTTCATTCATAAGAGCCCATTTGACACCAAAAGACTCCTGCAGTTTTGATTTCACATTGAAAAGTCTCACTTCTCCAATTTAAGAGAGAGAAAAAGAAAAGGTTGTAAAATTATCTACTGAAAATTCCATCACCCATGTTGTAAATGGCAGCCAGTTTCACTTACAGCTGAAGCTTTCTCCGAGCTATTATCTTCTTTGCACAGTACAAAATATCAGTATAATTTTCTTTACCCAACTCCCTTATAAAAGATAGCAAGGACTATAGATTAAAAATCAGCAGCATTTACTGAACAAGTTGAATTTTATAGCCCTTCATTTGGCACAGAGGAGATCCAGTAGCATTTTGATATATTATATTGTCTGTTCAGCTGTGTGGCGATTGAATTGTTCTTCAGAAGGTCTGCTTTATAGGGTAGCAGGTCTCCTGCTTAAGAGCAAGGAAAACCTATCATTTTAGTTCCAGCTACCAAAAGAAATCAAGTGAATCACTAGCTAGTCATTTTTCACTTCTGTAATGATCTATGTGAAGATAAGTGTCAACTCAGTGGATTGGTTTAGTGACCCAGCCAAGCTACTAATTGTCAGCATAAGAACATAATGTGATGACACTGTATGCCTGTGAATATAAGAGAAAGAAAGAACAGGTGTCCACTCAGGCAGAATGCCTAGTCCTGTAGCTTTTGATTCAATGAAATATATCAGTTTAAGACATTATAATAATTGCTATAAGAATAAGAGACACTTTGCCTATTATGCACATTGCTGAATTCATGACAGGCTGCAGGTGTGAGATAGCTGTTTCAACAATCCCAAGAAAGTCATACCATTTAGACATTCCTCAACTTTTGATTAACTCTGAATCATCCTGAAGCATACTGTGAAGACCATTTGAGTAAAAACTCACCCCAGACTAAATTAGTTCTTTAGGACACCATAAGCCTTTTATATTTCATTTTTTCCCCCATCACTAATAAACAATCATGCTACAGCACTTTCTCAGAATCAATATTTCACATTTAATCTGCTTCAATTAAACATAAGTTTAAAGAAACTACAGAGAAATTAGCTACAATTAACATTTTTAAAAGGTAATATACAATCATTTGACAGATAATCTATTTGATTACTAAATTCTATTGCCAAACCAAAGAAAAGAGCACATAAAACAAGACAAAATTAACAAAATTAACTAACTAACTAATTAACGAGCTAACTAACTAGGTAGCTAGCTAACTAACTATATATATACAACAAGATTCCGAATATAACAAGACCGGCATACCTATATCTGTCAAAATCTACGAATATATGTGTGTGTGTGTGTGTGTGTGTGTGTGTGTGTGTGTGTGTGTGTGTGTGTGTGTGTGTGTGTGTGTGTGTCCCCGTGCGTGCATATGTGTATGTGTATATGTATATGTATGTATATATGTATATAACTTTACATATACATATACATATACATATACATATACATATACATATACATATACATATACATATACATATACATATACATATACATATACATATACATATACATATACATATACATATACATATACATATACATATACATATACATATACATATACATATACATATACATATACATATACATATACATATACATATACATATACATATACATATACATAATGTATGCATGTATCAAATTATCTACCACAGCAGTCCTCAATCTTTTTGGCACCACAGACCAGTTTTGTGGAAGAGACGTTTTTCATGGACCAGGCAGAGAAGGAACGTAGATCCTGTGCATGCTCAGTTTTGCTGTAGGTTTCTGCTATTTTGAAGTAGGAAACACAAAGACAGCAATGTGTATGCTCAAATCAGCTTGTAACTTTTAAAACACAGAAAATTATTCAGTTCCCCCCAGCAAAACCCTTTAAAAAATAAAAATCTGCCTTGTCCATAAAATATGAAAGGTAGCTACCAGCAATATTCTTGCTTAACTTAAACCTTTTACAAAGAAGTACTTTTTAAAAATTAATGAGGAGATGCTATTGAACTTCCTCCTTCAATTTGTGCTGCCCAGGGCAGAAAGTGAAGATTTTTTTTAAAATCTTCCTTCAATCTTCTTCCTTTCTTTCTTACTTCTCCCTTCCCTTTGTCAGACCTGGAAGCCATCTTTTACATTGGGTCTTCAGGCCTGCCACATTTTTCACTGTAGAAAATGGGAGGGAGGGATTATATGGCATATAACATTCTTTCTCAGATAGTCAAGGACACTTAACCCTGAAGCTGCAATGGGATCTCCAGTGTTGGATGGTGCCTGATTGGACCATGTGGTGGACATGTGGGTGCTGGGCAGGGACTTGAACTTTCACTTGGGTGGGGAAAACCTGGAAACTTTCAGATTCGGGTTTTCCCAGATGTGCCAATATGACATCTCTAATAAAGTGGAACTTTGAGGAACTTCAAGCCTTGGAGTCTTCTTTTGTTGGGGGTGTTACTTGGAACCCTGACACCCTTGGATCCAATGGTAGAAAAATAACTATACCATTCCCAAACTGATTTTCATAAATGATGGATACGAAGCTTGTTTATCCATTTCTGAAATCATCAAGACAAAAATCCTCTGTGTTTATTGCCTGTGAAATAATGCCCACTTGGAAAGAAGACCACACTAATGCCAGACAAACTTCATTTACCTCACTGAGTGAGAGGTCAGTAGGATCTAGTGACAAACTATAGAACTACATCCAAAGAATATTAAATAATTTACCCATTCCAATATCAAGCTTATTCTAAACAATCATACGAAGAGGAGAAAATTCACAAATGGCAGAAAACTGTACATCGATCAATAATTAAACGTTGATTGAGATAAATAAATAGAGGTCCTAGGTGAAGTTTTTATTATATCATTTTCTTTCTTTGTTGACTTATTATGATTCATCACATAATCAGCCAGATGTTTAGACTGGATTTGGCATTTTAATCCACCCATTGAGTTTATAAATCCCAAGTACCTGGGATAGGCAGATGTTGCCGTTTTATGGCGCCAAATAAATCTGTCTTTTGCAATTGACTGATGATGAATTTTTCAATGTCGATGGTATTCCAGTGGTATTCCAGTTGTTTTGGAATTGCACTCAAGGTGTGTATTACTATTAGTACTACTTTTGCTTTCTTTTGTCACACTTGTTCTATTTCTTTTTGGAGGTCTTTGTATTTTGTGATTTTTTTTCCAGTTCTTTCTTTCTATTCTTCTGTCTACAGATACTGCAATGTCCTCTATCCAGACTATTTTTGTCTTTGTTATCAGCAAAGTTAAGTCTGAGGCGTTATGCGGCAGGTGCTTGTCTGTTTGAATTCTAAAATCCTAGAGCACTTTAGATTGTTCATTTTTTATTACTTTCTCTCTTTTGTGGTCCCACCAGTTCTTGCTTATAGGCAAATAAGATTACTTGCAGATCTTCCAATGGAACATTGTTGCCATTGTTTGTAGTCTGTGCAATTCACTATTTCTTCAGCTTCTTTGCAGAAGTGGCACTTGTTGCCTATTTCTATCTTCTCAATTCTAGCTTTGTATGCATTTTTTCTTAACACTTCACCTTCAGAAGCCATAAATAGCCCCTCAGTCTCCTTATTCAACTTTCCTGCTCTTAGCTATTTCCAGGTCTTGTTACTATCTACTTTATCTGCTTTTTAATGTTGTTGTTGTTGTTGTTGTTGTTGTTGTTGTTGTTGTTGTTGTTTGGAGACATCCAATCAATGCTATTGTTCTTCAATAACTCTCCATGTAGGGGAGTTATCCCTTCTTCTTTTTTTCACCAAACAAAAAAATCTGTTAAAGAGAGAAATATGCAAATTGGTTTTTATTGGCTATGCTAACAATAACTAGTGTCTTATAAACAACTTTTACATATAATACTTCACCAGGCAATATAGAATATGACACCAATCTTAACTCTGTAAAAAAATGATATATTTCTTTAACTGAGTCTACTCAGTCATTAGAAGAGAGAGAGAGGGAGGGGGAGAGAGGGGTTTCCACTTTATAAATAAATGCCAAGAAACATATTTTGTTCATTGGTTAAAACAATGCAATCTACAAGCAAAAAAGAGTTTTCCATTTAGTAGATTTATTTACGTGTAGTTCCCGACTTAAGACCACAATTGAGCACAACATTTCTATGGTTAAGTGAGACCTTTTAAGTGAATTTTGCTTCATTTTAGGCCCTTTCTTGCCTCAATTATTAAGTGAATCACTGTAGTTCAGTGGTTTCCAAACTTGGCAACTTTAAGACTTGTGGACTTCAACTCCCAGAATTCTCCAGCCAGCTGGGAGTTGAAGTCCACAAGTCTTAAAGTTGCCAAGTTTGGGAACCACTGCTGTAGTTGATAAGATAGTAACCAGGTTGCTAAGTGAATCTGGCTTTCTCATTGACTTTGCTTGTCAGAAGGTCACAAAAAGTGATCACAGGACAGGGGGGACACTACAGCCGTCATAGCTTTGAACCAGTTGCCAAGTGTCTGAATTTTAATCACATGATCACGTGGATGCTGAAAAGGTCATAACTGTGAAAAATAGTTATAAGTCACTGTTTTCCGTGCAGTTGTAACGTTTATCTGTCACTAAACAAACTGTTGTAAGTTGAGGACTACCTGTACTATCTCATTTTTGAAAGCCAGAAGAAAGTGAGTGTCAACAGAGCTTCCCTTATTCATGTGCTTAGCTATTCTTCACAATTGAGCTGAACCAAACCAGAACTAGATGCCAATCTTTATATTTTTCAAAAAGAATAAAGCAAACGTTTTCCACTAAAAGCAGCAATTATTTTATGCCAGACTGTTTTCTGCTGAGGATGCTTCGCTAACAATGCTTAGACATCTTTTCTCGCCAAAATGGGGGAAAAAACATTCCCTATGTGAGCGATAATACAAAACCTAAGCAAAAGCTTACAATAATTTTACAGCTATGCCATAATTGGAGTATTCTTATACGGTGGTCTTGTTTGTTTGTAGCAATGTTTCTCAGCTTTCGCAATTCTAAGATATGTGGACTTCAGGCAGTGATGGGCTTCAATTTTTTTAAGAACCTCTTCTGTAGGTGTGGCCTGCTTTGTGGGAGTGGCTTGCCAGCCATGTGACTGGGTGGGAGAGGCTTGCTGGCCATGTGACTGGGTGGGAGTGGCTTGCCAGCCATGTGACCGATTGGGAATGATTTGGCAGTCATGTGAATGGGTGGGCGTGGCCAACTTGTAAAATGTGGTGAAACTCACTTAACAACGCTCTTGCTTAGCAACCAAAATGTTGGCATTGAAGTGTGCAAGTCTTAAAGCTGTCAAGTTACAATACCCATGCACCCCTAACCCTTTAGAAAAAAAAACCCAGGGGTGTTCATACTTGACAGCTTTAAGACTTGTGGACTTCAACTCCCAGAATTCCTCCTCCAGTCATGTTGGCTCAGGAACTCTGGCATTGAAGTGTGCAAGTCTTAAAGCTATCAAGTTACAAGACCCTTGCACCCCTAACCCTTTAGCAAAAAGGTGTTCATACTTGACAGCTTTAAGACTTGCACACTTCAACTCCCAGAATTCCTTCTCTCGCTCTTCATCTTGATGATGTGCGGACAAGCGGGGGGAGGAAGCTGGAACCGGTTCTAAACAGCACTGTAGATTTGTGGAACCTCTTCTATAGAAGAGGTTAGAACTGGCAGGAACCCACCCCTGACTTCAGGGGAATTTTGGGCGTTGAAGTGCATCTACTTATCTTAGTTGCCAAGTTTGAAAAAGATTATCTGGACAAAGGTAAATGATAGGACCAAAAAGCCCTTCAGAATCTATGTATCGACTACTCAAATACTTTGGCCAACTAATGAGAAGGAAGGACTCACTGCTGGCAAAAGAAGAAGGGAACCACAGAATGAGGTGGCTGGATGGGGTCACTGAAGCAATAGGAGTGAGCTTAAATAAACTCTGGAGGATGGTAGAGGACAGGAAGGTCTGGAGGAATGTTGTCCATGGGGTCACGATGGGTCGGACACGACTTTGCAACTAACAAGAGCAACAACACAAAATGTATCTGCTGATACAATGCCCCAGTTCTGGTTGCACCAGTAGGGATTCAAGAGTTAATATAAGGTCTTCGCTATACAATGTGGCAGTGTGGTGCACTTCTTTCTTATCCCCTCTGGCCTGTGACTCCAATCTCTTTTCCTCTACTTTCCTAAATCTGTTTTTACACTGCTTCTTCCAGCAATATACAGTAGTGTTTTCTTGGGCACTGAGTTAATTTTACCTGGACCAAAGGGGCTTGTTTTCCACTACAATTTTTTTTTTAAATTTGGATCTAGAATGCCTATAGTTACCCAAAGTCTTTGGAAAATGTATTGCCCTTTTCTGTCTCACATCCACTTCTTTTTCCAAAACTCCAGCAAAACTGGCTGCAGCTCCCTATTAAAGAACCAAGTGGAGAAAATAACCAAAGCTAGATACATATTCCAACTCGTCTATGCCTATTGAAGGCATTTACCATCTATGTCTGTCTGTCTGTCTGTCTGTCTGTCTGTCTGCCTGCCTGCCTGCCTGCCTGCCTGCCTGCCTGCCTGCCTGCCTGCCTGCCTGCCTGCCTGCCTGCCTGCCAGCCAGCCAGCCAGCCAGCCAGCCAGCCAGCCAGCCAGTCTATGTATCTGGATGGAAATCTCTCTCTCTCTCCTAGATAGTTTTGCATACATATCATGAGGATTCTCTGAACCTGCCACATGTGACTTCATACTCTGAATTACTCTCTAACCATGCCCGGCCGTGGATGGCTTTGTCCAACTAGGATCCTAGAAAGTAAGTGTTATGCTAAGCATGAACATGGTGATAGGTTCAAACATTTGCTTTCTTGTGTCCATCCAGTCATTGGCTGAGGATTCAGAAATACTAATAAGCCATGAAACAGGTTGAAAGCATACTATCATAGGGGTTTGAGGAGCTGGTCGTGGAGGTTGCTGTAGATTTATATTTAATTATTGAAAAAATATACTAGCAAATGTTAAAAATGAAAGTGCATTTCATATATAAGGAACTGAGCCCCTGGATTTTTCTTTCAGAAGAATGAAGCTTTTAAAGCTACTTGCAGTGTTAATTGCTTATTTCTTTTCTGTCTTGCAGAGACAGATATAAAACCACTCGTGTGTTTGTTTTACTTTCCAGACATCATGTAAGAGAATAAAATCCACTTAGCATGACTTCAAACTCACCCCCACTCTTTTTTTATTATTAAAATGATTCTGATTTATGTCTCTGCATCAGAACAAAGCATGAAATAATAAAGAAGAATAAGTTTTACATATACTGGCAGAAACAGAAACATGATTTTTGAAAAACTAATCTCTATTGCAGGATGAGGTGTTGTTCCCTCTGAAATATGGGTTGTCATTACCATTTATTTGTTGCAGCTAAACTCTAAACATGAGATCCATTACTTTTGAATGAAATACAGTAACTGGGAGATGTCAGGCTGCTTGAAAGGACAGTGGGGAAGAAGAATCCTGAATCATCCTTCCCCATGTATATCCATACTAAATATTTCAGAGATAGACCTTTGACAAAGTACTTCATAATCTGAATAGAATAGAATAGAAGTTGGAAGGTACCTTGGAGGTCTTCTAGTCCAACCCCCTGCTTAGGCAGGAAACCCTACACCACTTCATACAAATGGTTATCCAACATTTTCTTAAAAACATCCAGTGTTGGAGCATTCACAACTTCTGGAGGCAAGTTGATCCACTGATTAATTGTTCTAACTGTCAAGAAATTTCTCCATAGTTCTAAATTGCTTCTCGCTTTGATTAATTTCCACCCATTGCTTCTTGTCCTGCCCTCAAGTGCTTTGGAGAATAGTTTGATTCTCTCCTCTTTGTGGCAACCCCTGAGATATTGGAACACTGCTATGATGTCACCGCTGGTCCTTCTTTTCATAAAAATAGACATACCCAGACATACCTTCCGAGCTTCTAATGGGTCGCCGGCTATGTTCCACTTAGACCGGCTACACCCAAACTACTCTGCCACGTTGCCCCCAGATTTGACCAGCAAAATAAGAAACTTTAGCGTAGGGGATCAGGTTTATGCCCACAACTATGCTGGGGAAACTCTTTGGATTCCTGCCATAGTAATAGGCATCACCAGGCCTCGCTCTTATCTATTAGAGCTTGAGGACAGTCAAATTGGAGACAGCACATTGACCAACTCCGTGGCAGCACTCCAGTCTTAGGCAACCAGAGGTAACTCCTGCACGAGTTAGCCAAAGTCCTACACAAAAGGAGCACGAATTCACTCCTCCCACAGATAACTCAATCCCGAAGGTACCGGGGCACTTATCTGTAATTGTTGCAGGCCCACAGCAAGTTCCAAGTGAACCAGCTCCAGAAACTCCAGCCGCGGCCTGTGAGAAGTTCCAGGAGCTTCCACCAGGTGAAGCCATGGAGACAACAGGTCATCCGCCCTGACTGAAGAACATCCACCAACTGAACTGCGTAGGTCTGGGCGAGCCACTAGAAAGCCCGCCTACCTGCGTGACTACGTCACAAGTCAGTTGAGCCCATCTAAGAGAGGAGGGGTGTTAGATACCAGAAACATTGGTAATGGTTTACACCAAGGTCCTCTGTTTCGGCAGGAACAGAGATTCAATCTGATTGGTTGAGGGGTCTGACAGCTCCCTATAAAAGGGCTGCTGTCAGACTGAACCTTCACTGGATTGTACATAGATGACTTGTGCTAATAAAGAGCTGTTTGTTACTCTGAAGCCTGAGTGTGCCTTCATTCACTCGATCTAACAATGGGTCCATTGTAGTTTAGAGGAAGATATTAAAGAGGCATGTCCTGAACACTGTGCCATTCAACCTTTTTTATCAATGACTTGGATGAGGGCATTCTCAGGACATTTACAAGGGTGCAGATAGCACTAAACAGAGAGGGATAGCTAATGCTTTAAATGAAAGAGAACTTTAACAAGATCTAGGCAAGATTGAGCAGTGGGATGGAATTTAATAGAGAGAAATGTAAAATTCTGTATGTAGGTTGGGAAAATATAACGTACCACAATAGGATGTGCAACATGGGGATCTAGTTGTTGTTATTCCAAAAAGTTAAATGCAGATTTTAAAATCTATTACTAAAATGGAAAATGGAGTGCTACCATGGAATGTTTCAAACAGGAGTACTAAGTCTACATCACAGAAAGTAATTGTTCCACTCTATTCTACTTTACTAAGACACATTTGGAATACCCTGTCCCATCCTGAGTGCTACAATTGTGCCATCAATTTTTCAACTTTTAGCAATCACATAAATAGATTTTTGCCAGGGGAATCTACTGAGAACATGATCCTTCAGATCTAAGTCTCTGCTAATTCTCATCTTCATTTTCCTTCCACCCTTTACAAGCATTAGAGCCCTCCCCTGGGTGCTAGATCTTCACACAATGTATCTGAAGTTAAATAATTTGATCCTGGTCATTTGTATATCAAACAGAATTTTGGTTGATTAGTTCCATGATCTATTTGTCTATTATCTTGGCTATCCACAATATTCTCCAACGCCAACTTTTAAAAATATTAATGTTCCTTCTATCTTGCTGCTTCTAAGTTCAGCTTTCATTTTCATAGATTGTCACATTCAAAACCATTTTCTCAGTAGTTCTGATCTTTGTAGACAAAGGTATATCCCATTATCTAAATATCATTTCCAAGACCTACATTTCTTCCCCAGCTTGGAGACAATTTTTTTCACAATATTCTGTCTTACTGTGGCTTCCTGTTCTTTCTATAGATTTCCCAATGCTCTGGGATTCCCATTTTTCTAAATACAGTCCACAGCTTGACATGTTTGACACAATCAAAGGCTTGTCAGTAATCAAAGAAGCACAAATCAGCTTATTTTGGAATTCTTTGGCTATCTCAATTATCCAACATACATCTGCAATACTTCAGAAAAAGAACAATGACTCTTCAAAAGAGAATTACCAGAATACCTGAATTAAAACTTCAAGGAAGAAGGTTCAAACAAAACATCAGAAGGAACCTCCTGATTGACAAGATCTCAAGAAGAATTGTCTGAGATCTATACAAGTTGCCAACCTGTCAGCCCTTCATGGTAGACTGAACTAGAAAACCAAAATTATGAACACTTATGAACAGGAGGAAGACCTGCAACTAAGAGAATGGTAACATGAAATAACATCAAATTGCAGAAGTGCAATTTGAGAAACCATCTCAGACTAGACCGTGCCTAGTTTTCTAAAAGATAGGGCATGAAAGGGGGATGTGGATTCAGACTTACAGGACATCAGTTACTATAACTATATAATAAAAGTACAATTATCACTCATAACTTTGGTTTTCTAGTCAGGTCTACCTCAGGGATGATAGCCACTGCTTCACTTTTGTGGCAAAAAGAGAACACTGGTAGCACTGGACCGCCCGAACTGAAAAAGGATACAGTGCAAAATTCCCCTGGGTCAGGGCATTCATTAAATGACAACTGTCCTAGCCAACAATTGGCTGATATAAAAATCTCTACATTAAGTTGAATGAATGTTGGATAAACAGATGATAATGAGGCTAAAGTTGATAATACCTACTACCATCTATTTTTGGAGGGTATAACATCTGCCTAGAAGGGAAAATTACATTGAATTAAAGTGTTTAATTAAGGAAATGGTTGTAAAATTTCTTACCCCTATCCCTTTTGAAGTCTCTGCAACAATTTGATATGGCATGGACACCACAAAAGAGGAGAACTCTAATCTCTATCTTATTTTAGTCTGTATCCTAAAATAAACTTTAGAAATGAGGATTATTCCCCTTCTGTATACTACCCTGCCTAACCTTGTTCCTTACTGTTGAAAGAGCTACAGAGATGTAATTATGGAAAAAGCTTTCTCTTTTCATTTTTCTTTAACAATTTGCGTAATAGAATCTGGTGCTGAGTTGCAAGAGGGAAGAGTGAAGAGACAAATCCACATTGGTACCCAGGAGAGACCCAGAAAAGATCCTTCTGAATTCTTCACATCGTTTATCGTTTATCTGATAATTATGCAGAGTGTATTTAAGTCTATCTATATGTGAACAACAATAAAGAAATTGCATTGAACAATTCACCTTGGCATTTTAAGTTTTTCTGTACCTGACAATTTGTGTACATGAATTATTCTTCTTTATTCAAAAATCTTCAAATGTATCTGTTTTAATTAAACCATGAGTTTAATTGTTACCAAATACATTAAAAAATTTTGAAGTATACCATAAACTTCCATGAGACAGATTTTTACTGGGGTCTTAGACATTTTCATTTTTAAAATATTATTTGAGAAAGAATGTCTTTGTTTTTTATAAAGCATAAATCTGTTATCAATTAAAATAAGCTACAATTAGACACATAGAATTGCCATGGCAGAGCATTAACCTAATCTAATCACTAATACATCTCAATATAGAAATTTGAATAAAATAACTACCAAATACACAAAAAAATCAAGCTATCCTTTGCAGACAGATGAAATGGCTTCAGCATTGATTTTTAAAATGGGTTTTTCTAATTTAAGTATTTACTTAGTTTATGTCTATATCTGACACATAGGAATGAAAATATCTGTCTGTGAGATAACCTGACATCATTATCTACTTTTCGCCACTGTAAAATATTATATCAAATCTTTTTTATTGATATATAGATTTCTGAGATAGATTAATGCAAGTAATCTCTGTGCATTGTTTTGTATCATTTTTAACCACAGGTTATCACTTTCTACAGGTCTGATAACTAAGTAGCACACAAGGAATTAATAACTTTGACACTCAATATTTGATAAACCTTTCCTAACTCTGGCTTCACCAAAACCATAACGGCAGGTGTCACGTGGGGGCTATTAAAATGCTTTATTTCAAATTTGTTGCAACCTTCTTTTCAGCAACATTTTATGCACATCATTTGATCTATATGATAAAATATCTTGGAGCTTATTTAATTCAATAATCATCTTTCTAATGGTGCTTCTTTTGTCTCAATAAGGTAACCTCAACAAGATAACCCTGAGTCTTTTCTCTCTCCAGCTCTTTTCTTGTTTGTGTTGCAGACATAAAATTATTTTTATTTATTTGTGTATTTTGTTATTGTGTAAATTAGGGTCCACATAGGGAGGTAGGGCTGATGGGCAAAGACCAGGATATGAAATTGTGTAAAGCTAATCCTACATGGTGTGGTCAGCATTCTACTTGCATTCCCTGCACTGTTAAGATTGTATGTTCATGTTCTGTATG
The DNA here is from genome assembly GCF_051295495.1 of Thamnophis sirtalis. Lineage (NCBI taxonomy): Eukaryota > Metazoa > Chordata > Lepidosauria > Squamata > Natricidae > Thamnophis > Thamnophis sirtalis. The sequence goes on along the minus strand of NW_028261389.1, from coordinate 57,579,815 downwards.
TGAACAAAGAATCTCAAAGATGTCTAAATAGATATAAGCAGAATTCCTCATTTTACATTATGAAAAACAATATGCCTAGCATTTATGTTTGCTATTTAATATCTGTCTACAAGAGAGATAGAGTTGTTGTACATGTACAGTTTCAGAGAGAAGGAAGAAATCTGTATAATACAGTTAATGCAATTGATTGGTGATTGATTGATTGATTGATCCATTCATTCATTCATTCATTCATTCATTATACACGATCAAATTGACTTTTAGCAACCATATAGACAGATTTTCTCTATGATGATCTGTGCCTAATCTGGTATTTTTGGTCCTCCAGTGGTATCCTCATTCCACTACAACTGAGTCCAACTTACTACTTGTCAGTAATAGAAAATGAACGGATTTTAGGATTCAAACAGTTAATCACCTGTCACTTAACACCCTAGACTTAACAATTATCTTTTTTTGTTTTTTTTTTTTTTTTTTTTTTTTTTTTTTTTTTTTTTTTTTTTATTTATTTTATAAATGTTTTATTCATTTTCATTTTCAATTTTGTACATTCACTTATATACTGGATATTGGTATTATAATCGTAAGAAAAACAAAAAACAAACAAACAAACAAACAAACAAACAAAAAAAAAACACCCCCAACCGAAAACCCCACCTATCACTTTCACACATCCCTTCTTCTCCCCCTCCAACTT